>NC_142796.1:32295195-32595195 GCF_049724085.1 Artemia sp. Qi Xiang Cuo
ATAACGGACATGTATGGAACATTTTGTCATGTGTTAACGCTCTCACTGCCACAATGAAACTGAGCTAGCAACAACAAAAAAATTGTCTGAGAGAGAGAGAGGAGTAAATCATCCTTGAGCACCATCTTTCTTATGAAAAAAAGTCCTAAATTTCTAAACTAATGTTTAAAAGCATATCCACAATATCATTTTGTCGTGTCGTGATCAATATATCAATAAATTGTGTAAATGTATTTGGACCACGATGTAGAAGCTTCATACAATAGTCTAATGATTAAGAATCAGTTTTCATTATATCGACAAGCATTCCTCAAGAAAATATCTTCCTTTGAATAGACAACTCTAGAAAATCATCATCTAGAATCAAACGTTTTTCCATAAGAACTAGATTCCTCATGATTCGATCTTTCTCGAATCTATCCATTTCTTTAGTCCTATCTCTCTCACAACCAACTTCAGACTAAACAGAATTTCTTTTTTCTACTCTATGAAATATACGCTTGTCTACTATAGAAAAAAGAAAAAAATACCATTGATTTAGAAACAATTTTATTGAACATAATTACGATAATAATATTCACTGATGCATTTTGTTCTCATCAATATATTTCGATAGGACATCTAATGCTGACCGAAGTTTATTTATATGGAGACTATTCACTTTTCCAGCAAAACACAGCTGCTCCTCCTGCTTAAATTTGCTTAATGATATCACGTATCTCGCATACATAATGTCCCATTCAAGACATAGTCTACAACCAGCAGTTATTTCCACAGCTACATTAGGTACTCGTATATCGTTGATGCTGCTGCTGTCGGTTCCATCATTAATCTCCAATAGCGTAAATGCACCACTCATTTTTTTTTTTCACTAATATCCTTGCAAATAAACTATTCTTTTTTAATTCAATTCTCTTACTAATATGAATTGTAAAGAAAACTATTCCTTTTATTCAAATCCTAATCATCAATCAAGTTATATTCGTTCCTCTTGGCAAAGGTGTAATGATCCGTAGAATAGGACTACCAGAAAAACCTGTTTGGTACGGGCGCGTAGGCAAAGTATATACCTTCAAGCAAATTCCATATGATATTTCAAATTACTATAGCTTCAATAGAAATGATACCTCTTTGCAAATGACCATGGTAACCCAATTACTTGAAAACCTACACACTTATCTATGCCTCAGGCGTAGGGTTCAAATATATAGATGCCTGGCCCATGGTAAGGCATATTACGCAATCACTGGCTGGATCCATAGGTGACTGACCCGTGGTAAGGCATATTACGCAATCACTGGCCGGACTGTGCATTGCCTTACTACTACTTGTTTAATTTTATTTACGAACGTTTTTATTAGTAATAAATACACGTAACTTACGAACTAACTTACGTAACGAATTTCTATATTCATATATTTTTAATACGTATATTAGGGGGTTCGCCCCCTATTCAATACATCGCTATTTACGCTAAAGCTCGAATTTTGTTCCAATTCTTTAAAAATGACCCTTAATCACAAAGGTCTTTAATTAGAATAAATAGCTCTTATGAAAGTACTAAAAAATCTTTGGCTTAAAGAGCGAGGTATTGACTAAGGGGTGAACCCAATCATATACGCAATATTTTCTGCTCATTTTAAGTTTTGATGTTGCTCCTTACTTTCAGTTGAAAAACCTGTTTTTTTATATAATTTCTGATCTTTTTTTAAATAATGCTGGGAAATCCGGCACCCCCTTCATTGCAATGTCTCTTTTCCCATGAAAACTTCCTCCCACATAATCCCCCACCCATCCCCCCCACTGCCAGAAAAATCCCCCTGAAAACGTCTGTATACTTCCCAATAACCAATACTATATGTTAACATTGGGTAAAGTTCATAACTTTCAGCCCTCCCCCCGGGGATTTTGGGGGATTAAGTCATTCTAAAGGACATAGTTATCATACTTTCAACCATGATGAACAAAATGGCTATCTCAAAATTTTGATCGGGTGATTTTGGGAAAATATTAGCGTGGGAAGGGGCCTACGTGCCCTCCATTTTTTTGTCACTTAAAAAGGGCACTAGAACTTTTAATTTCCGTTCCAATGAGCCCTCCCACGATATTTTAGGAAAACTGGGTCGATACGATCACTCCTGGAAAAAAAAAATAAAAAAATAAACAGGCATCCATGATCTTTCTTCTGGCAAAAAAAAAATACAAAATTCCACATTTTTGCTCATAGGAGCTTGAAACCAATACAGTAGGGTTCTCTGATACGCTGAATCTTGGTAAACTTGGTAAAACTTATATATTTGAAATCAGCATTAAAATCTGATTCTTTTGATGTATCTATTCTGTATATATATATATATATATATATATATATATATATATATATATATATATATATATATATATATATATATATATATATGTATATATATATATCTTTGATTATATGATCAGAGTTTGAATTTTAACACCTGTTAGCTATGTTAATATATTGGTGAACACGAAAATGTAAACAGTTTATTTCTTCAAATTTTATGCTAATTCCAATAGATACTACTAACACATACAAGTAGCTGAAAATGGAACTAAAAGTTAAATATAGCGCTTTCATTGAACGATGTTGGCACAATGTACGTTTTTTTTTTTTTTTTTTTTTTTTTTTTTTTTCATACCAGGGCACTTCGCATTGAAGGAGTTGTCTTAGAAACTTCGAAAATGGCTCATTCGATTGGAAATTCGACTGGCTAGTGCCTTTTTTACTAGTCGAAAGTGATTGGAGGGCAACTAGCCCTCCAATCCCCCCCCCCCCACGCCCATCATTCCCCCAAACACATCCAATCAAAATTTTGAGATAGCCATCTTGTTCAGCGTAGTTAATTTCCACATAGAAAAAAAGTTTTTGAGGAGGACACTGCCCCACAACCCTCAGGGCAAGGGATTTAAGTTATGCCCTGGGGGCATATAAGAACGATGTTGGCACAATGTATTATTTTTTTTCCTTTAGAGCAGGGCACTTCGTATCCAAGAAGTAGTGGTAGAAACTTTGAAAAGGGCTCATTCAATTGGAAATTGGAGTGTCTTGTGCCCTTTTTAATAGTCGAAAGTGATTGGAAGGCGACTAGCACCCCTTCCACGCCCACCATTTCCCGAAACACATCCAATCAAGTTTTGAGATAGCCATTTTGTTTAGCGTGGTTGATTTCCAGATAGAAGTTACGTTTTTGAGGAGGACACTCCCCAACAGCCCTCAGGGCAAGGGTTGTAAGTTATGCCTTGGGGGCATATATAAGGTTCTTATAGAAGGTGTTGTCGTAGAAACTTGAAAAAGGGCTCATTCGATTGGATATTCAAAGGGCTAGTACCCTTTTTAATAGTCAAAAGCGATTGGAGGGCAACTAACCCCCCTCTCACGCCCACCTTTTCCCCAAACACATCCAATCAAACTTTTGAGATAGTGATTTTATTCAACGTAGTTTTAAGTTCGGGAAATTAGGTCTTTGAGGATGACAACCCGCCACAGCCCTCAGGGCAAGGGTTGTGAGTTATGCCCTGAGGGCCTCTGAGGTTCTGGCACAAAGTGTTGGCGTAGATACTTCATCAAGAGCCCAATTAAATGGAAATTTAAAGAGTCAATGTCCTTTATCATTGTGGAAAGTGATTGGAAGGCAACTAACACCCCTTCCACGCCTACCATTTCCCCAAACACAACCAATATAAATGTTGAAATAGCCATTTTGTTCCACGCAGTTCAAAGTTCAGGAAATTATACCTTTGAGCAGGACACTCCCTCCACAGTCTTCAGGGCAGGGGTTATAAGTTATGCCCTGGGGGCATACAAGATTTTATTGAAATCTTTTTCGAAGACACTTAAAAAGGGCTCTTTTGATTGGAAATTCAAAGGGTTCGTGCTCTTATTAATAGTCGTAAGTGATTGGATGGTAACTAACCCCCCTCTCACGCCCACCTTTTCCCCAAACACATCTTATCAAAATTTTTAGATAGTCATTTTATTCAACGTAGTTCAAAGTCTTAGAAATTAGGTCTTTAAAGATGACAACTCCTCCACAGCCCTCAGGGCAAGGATTGTAAGTTGTGCCATGGGGACATAAGGTTTTTATTGAAAACGTTGTCGTCGAAACCTCAAAAGAGCTCATTCAATTGGAAATTGAAAGGGCTAGTGCTTTTTTTAATAGTTGAAAATGATCGGCGAGCAACTAACGCCCCTCTCACGCCCACCATTTTCTCAAATACATCCAATCAAAATTTTGGAGATATCCATTTTGTTCAACGTAGTTGAAAGTTCTGGAAATTACGTCTTTCTGGATGATAACCCCTTTGGAGCCCTCGGTGCATGGGTTTTAAGTTATGCCCTGGGGGCATATAAGGTTTATATAGAAAGTTGTTTTAGAAATTTCAAAAAGGGCTCATTTGATTGGAAATTGAAATTGCCCTTTTTAATAGTCGAAAATGAGTGGAGAGTAATTAACCCCCCTCTCATGCCCGCCATTTCCCCAAAAACATTCAACCAAAGTGTAGAGATAGCCTTTGTGTTCAACGTAGTTGAAATGTCTGGAAATTATGTATTTAAGGATGACCTAAGGTTGTAAGTTATGCCCTGGGGGCATTTAAGATGTTTATAGATAGAGTTGTCGCAAAACTTCAAAATGAGCTCATTCAACTGGAAATTGAGAGGGCTAGTGCCCTTTTTAATAGTCGAAAGTGATTGGAGGGTAACTAACCCCCCTCTCAGGCCCACCATTCCTCCAAACACATCCAATCAAAATTTTCAGATAGCCATTTTGTTCAACGTGGTAGAAAGTTCTGGAAATTAGGTCTTTGAGAATGACAACCCCCCCAGCCCTCAGGACAAGGGTTGTATGTTATGCCCTGGGGGTATATAAAGTTTTTATTGAAAGTGTTGTCGTAGAAACTTCAAAAGGGCTCATTTGATTGGAAATTGAAAGGGCTAGTGCCATTTGTAATAGATAAAAGTGATTGGATAGCGACTAACGCCCCTCTCACGCCCACCATTTCCCCAAACATATCCAATCAAATTTTTTAGATAGCCATTTTGCTTAATGCTCTTTATAGTTTTGGAACTTATCCCTTTGAAGATGACAACCACCCTAACAGTCCTTAGAGCAAGGGTTTTAATTTATGCCGTGGGGATATTTAAGGTGTTTATGGAAAGCGTTGTTGTTTCAAAAAAGGCTCATTCGATTGGAAATCGAAAGGCCTAGGGCCCTTTTTAATAGTCGGAAGGCATTGGAGGGCGACTGATGCCCTTCCATGCCCACCCTCCCATTTGCCCATTATGTCTAAAAACTAAATGTTGATTTAAGATTAAATCAAAATGCACTGTGTCAATGCTAATTCCCAATAAGGCATCTCAGCAGTATCCCAAGAACGATTGAGGATATTATGTTCAATCTTTCGAGGCTACTTCTGCTCTTAAAATTTAAATAAATCTCGGGCAAGTGACCCAAAAATTTTAAAAATTTCTGAAAAATTATAATTTTTTTTCAGAATGTGGGGCTAAGCTTAGGCAACGAATAGGTACTATTTGAAAAATAAAGATGGCTTTAAACGATTGGTTGCCTGTAATTTCAAGCAAATTTTTGGTGCTATGTCAATTCTAAATTATTGGTCAACCCTCTTAAGACCATAGTCGGGCGTGCCTTGTTTGCCTCTCATTACAGGCAATCTAACGGTCTTATGTCAATTTTTGAATTCTTGGTCAGCATACCTGAGACTCTAGGCAGGCATATTTTTCCAAAAACTAACAAACAAGTATGTGTCCAATAAGAGAAACCATGCATACTCCTGCCATTTACCCGTGCCTCAGCCATTTAAACATTTGGCCACTTTCCTGCAGTTGTAAATATTATAAATTGTTTTATTTGTCTAATTTTTACAGAAAATTAGATCGATATAGAAACCATAACTGTGATGATCAATTAGAGCACTATTCTAAATATCCCTTCCCCCATCACTAGATCCAATAGTATATACACTGCTAGTTTGAACTAATCAAGTGAGAAATTATTCATTTAGGTTTTACGATGTAGATAACGGTTGTATAGTGATTGATGGCCATATGATCGAACACCTAGATCCATCCTGGCTTCGTCGCAAAGCCATTGGTTTTATCAATCAAGAACCAGTACTTTTTGCGACATCAGTTCTAGAGAATATACGTTACGGACGACCAGAAGCCAGTGACCAAGAGGTTAGTTATGTTGCTTATGGTAACCTTAGATGGCAAAGAGTGACAAACTAATAAAAGGGTAACCCGTTGCGCTTAAACATAGATTTGACTGGAATTAAAATGTACTCACATCACTAAATACAAGTTGAAACATTACTTCGTAAGTGTTTGTGGGGGTATTTGCCTTATTTTGCCAATATATTGTTACTGTTACTTAAAACTAGCTTTAATTCATAAAATTTGAAGTGAAATTAAAGGTCTTAATTTTTTTTCGTATTATCCAATCTGATTTTTTTTTTTTTTTTTTTTTTTCGAAGTAGCCTAATCATGTTCTTGTGTTTTTCAACTGTATTGCACTGATTAAATAATCGTTTACGCTGTAATAATATGAAGAATATAGCCTAGTTCAATGTGTCATTTTTTGGCAAAAGCAATTCTTTTTATCTTCGATCTAGCCTAATATAAAGCAAAAATAATAAATGCCATTAAAAACCATAATATATTTGATATTTTCATTTAAGTAAAAAAAAAAACTAAAGGGTGATTCTGAGCAATGCCATATGGCTTAGTCAGATTCCGACACTCTTTGCCTACGTAATATCACGAATTGTAGCCCGGTTGGAGGTTTAATGATGCGTTGGTTAGGTAATCTCCCCTTACTTTACCACCCTGAAAACAATCTTCCATTCCAGTTTTAATCTACCCTCAGAGAGATAATAATTGTTGGCTTTACCAAGAAAATTTTAAACTTTAATAGAGAAACTGTAACCGTCAATAATTCAAATAAGATATTGTACGCTCAGCCTAAACTAGAAAATACATTTGAGAGTTGGAACTCAAAAACCGTTGCAGCACACAACTGATTCAGTATTTGATGTCTCTTCTTCTAAGCTACTAACTTGAGATAGCACTTGGTAACACCTTGTTTTGTTCTTAATAGGTCTTAATTTTTAGCTTCTAAAGTGTTTCTATGCGGGTCCAAAGTTTGAACTTAAGGCCATGGTGAAAGGTATTGGCAGTGATAGATAAGGCTTGTTTTTCAAGTTACGGACGACGGTTGAAACAAGAGAGTTTGAATCCATATTATTTCACGTTCTGGTTTTAACTATTTAATATTCACCTATGTGTTTGCTATTTAAATTCTTCGTTATAACTTCTAATTCCTTGTGTTTTTTTGTTTTGTTTTTAATAAGGAAGATAACGAGGAAATTTGTGAAAAAAGTGAATACATGTAACAGCCGTCATCAGCAAGATATAATATGAAATAGATAAAAAGAAAACAAACTTACTAAAAAAATTATCGAAAAAAGAAAAGTTCAAAAAAATCAATTTTGAAAGAGTGTCAACGTCCTCAACACACATAGGTTTAGCCAAGGCTGACTCATCTTTTATTGATGTTTTTTTTAGTATCTTCGCTTTCTTTTTATTTGCCCATATTATATTTTGCTAGTTACGGCTGTTGCATATATTGCCGAAATACCCGCTTAGGTTGTATTAACCGTGTCATTACTATTTTCAAAAATTAACTCGTAATCTGCCCCTATTTTGTATGAAGAAAAAGCAGTTAGGGGTTCGTGAATATTTATTTTTTTAAATTTTAATTGAAAATATATTTCATTAAAAAATAACATTTCATTTATTTAATTTTTTTTAGTTTAATTTTAATTTTGTATTCTACTTTTCGTTTATGTTATATGATGAATCATATAAACGCAAGATTTCTTTGCAAGATTTCTAAGCGATGCTGAACTAGGAAAGGATTTATATCCCTTTCGTAGATGCAAAGTTGATTGATCTGTTCTAAATCTTTGAACTAATATCTGTGTATGTTTTTAAATAGGTAATTGAAGCTGCAAAGCTTGCAAACGCCCACGAATTCATCACTACATTTCCTCAGGGTTACAAAACTGTCGTTGGAGAAAGGGGGATAGCTGTTTCTGGTGGACAGAAACAACGAATAGCTATTGCCAGAGCCCTTCTTAAAAATCCTGCAATCATTGTTCTAGACGAAGCCACCAGGTACGTTTTGTTCTTTTACTGATGCTTTTTCCTATTTTTAATATTGTAAAGAGTCGATTGATTCGCAGATATTTAATGCATCAGATTCATTCAAAAAGGTTGCATATAAGTGGACAAAGAACGATTTTTTTTTCGAGATACGATGTTTCTCGATGTTCGAGAAGCGATTTTTCACAGTAATATTGAGAATTATGTACCTCGTCAAATGATATAAGGTAACAGTTTTGGCACGCTTGGCATGCGGCACCTAGTGTAATTGAGTTCTAAGAGGGGGCAACCCCTCGCAGAAATAATTCTGAAATAATGTTAAGAAGACCAAGTCGCTTAGACTAGGAATAAATGAAGGTGAAAAGATGATTTTGTGTAAGGAGAAGATTGATAGTGACACTTAATTAGCCTGAAGATATATTACAAACCTAACTCTTGCTTGATATTATTTTGCACACTAGAAGTATTATTTTTTGCTTATGAATAAGGTTCCATATTTTAATGCTTTGTCCGTACTTTTGCTGGATGTTTCCAATTTTAGGGATAGTCGTAGATTGAATCTTCCTTTAATGTGACACATTTTTTTAAATCCTATTCGCCAGTGTCTGTGATGCTATCAATTCTTATTTTCTGCACTATCGATTCTTTTCCCTGACTATTTTATTTCGTATTTCAAGCAGTATCAGTCCTTCTAAAAAGCAGCCACGTGAGGGTAAAAACATTCTTTGCTACTTCCGAGAGTAAGTTCCGCAAGTTTGCTAAATTCATTGTTTGTGTTTCCATTTTCGCCGCTTTCCACCATCCTTTATCCCCATGTTGCTCTATATCTTCCAACTGCCATGTCTTTCAGTTTATCTTTATTATCTGTCTCATCAAGTGAGTTATTTTCATCTTCAAAGTAAAGCCACGCTTACTCTGTCGAGCCTCCTCAAACACCTTAGGTTTTCTTAGGAGTGGCACGTATTTTGGGTGTATTGGGCGTGTTACGGAGCTTATATTGTAAAACTACTCAAACTTTATGAGCATGATCTATAGAGGACCCCCCCTCCAGTGAACATGCTAGGGTTGAAACTCAATTCTTTTTTTTGGTTAATCAACTTTCCAATCAATTGTATTTTCTTTTTTGTCCTCCTTTTCCTAACTGTTCCCCCTCTGTCCCCCCTTTTCTTTTTAAGCGTTTATTTTTACTAGTATTTCCTATATCTTCTTTGTTTTTTAGTTTTGAATATTTATGTCAAGTTTTTCCTTTTTATTTAAGGGCATCCATTTTGACAGTATCTTATTATTAGTGTAATGTTGCTATTTAATCCGTAAAGGTCAAATGACGATAAAAAAATATGTCCAGCTTTAAACTTTTAATTTGATTTAATTAAGGAGATCATATTCTAACCTCGAATGGAGACAATCTGATTGAAAGATATTATATCTTGCCTTTGCAAGTTCATGGGCAGGCTAGAAGATTTAGTTGAATGACTTTGTTTTCTATGTAGTATATATATATATATATATATATATATATATATATATATATATATATATATATATATATATATATATATATATATATATATATATATATATATATATATATATATATATATATATATATATATATATATATATATATATATATATATATGTATTTCAGTCTTATTCTTTTTAATAAACTTATCTTATCGATAAGTCTAATGTTTCAGTTAACTTGTTGATCGTTGAAACTGTTTTATATTTACACAAGCAAATTACGACTGGCCGATTCTTATATTCTGGTTAACGCTAATTTAATCCGGGCAGGTCAAATTTTGACTGTTACTGCATGTTATATTTTAGATTAATATTTTATTGCATTTTTTCCCCAATATTACTCCTTGATCAAAAATTCATTTTAGTTGTCACATAAATTGTCAACCTCTTTTCTTGTAAAACCGCGATCCCGTTCGGTAATGCTTGTGAGAATTAGAACGACTTAATTTGATGTTTTGGTTTGAAATGGCAGGATTTGAATTGGAATTATAAATACATATTTGAATAATATTTTGAATTAATACATTTTCAGAATAATTGGGGAAACTAAATGAAAAAAATTTAATACTTAAATTCTAAAAATCAGAGTAGGGTAGGTACCTTTAGCAGGGTAAAGTTTAAATTAAAACGACTGACAACGAACGTAAAACAATCTATAATAGTTATTTAATTTAAATATGAAGGGCTTTGAATAAAGCACTTCCGCTTATCGTTGCTTTGTGTCTTTACTGGTTTTCTTTACTAGTTCGTAGTGACTGGTTTCATGCATCTGTGTATCTAATAAAATACTTCTCGCATAATCATATCTGTGTGCGAGTCGCTATATTTTCCATTTACAGTGCACTGGATTCAGAGTCTGAGCGGCAAGTTCAAGAAGCTTTAGATACAGCAATAAAAGGAAGAACCGTGATAGTCATTGCTCATCGTCTTTCCACCATACGCAATGCAGATCTAATAGCTGTGCTGAATCAAGGAACAATTACCGAGGCAAGTTACCAATATACTTTGATTAATGTTGTAGTAATGTGAATAAAAATTTGAATTTAGTGCTTCTAAAATACAATCAAGCAGAAGTTATCCACAGCTCCTGCAAATGTTTCTTAATTTTAGTCACCCGGTAGAAGCACTCGAGCTCTTACGTACAGAGCAAACCCAGGAAAAGACTGACGTAGATTTTATCTTAGTTTCTAGGATCTGCTGTGTATTAAACATACTATAAGTCGCTCTTCGTGATGGGACGCTTTTGACAGCACCATCTGTCAATGCCATAGCATTGGTACTCATAAGGGGGGGGTTGCCCCCATCTCTATCTGTACTGCCATTCTCTCACCCAATGCTTTCAGTAAGCCCTGTGATTTTGCAGCCACCGTGAAATAGGACAGTCACACCTGAACTAGTACAACCACATCCCAGCACCACCAAGAAAACAAAATGCTTCAAGGAAGAAAGGAGGGCAAAACAAAAGTGCTCACTGATACATCAGTGAAAGCCAAGATTGAAGCTGCCTTTGCTACAAGGAAGGCAAAGAAGAGGTGGAAAAAAAATTGAAGCAACAAAAGCAAGAAAAACAAAGAAGCAGGCTGTGAAGAGATTTGGTGAGAAGACAGCACTGAGTGTGAAAATGAAACTGAAAAGGTTCAGACAGTGACTGTTCATGACAACTCGGACAGTTCTCTTGGGTAAGATAGTGAAATTGAATGTGAACTTAGTTTTGATTTAGGCTGCAATAGGTAACTTTTTAAAAGTCATCTATGAGGGCCATTAGAGAGAAGGTAGAACGGCAGTAAGACGTGGGAGGTGTAATGTGTGAAAGTGGCTGGAACGCCCAGATCATATCTACTACATGAAAGAGAATTTAGGGTAAAAACATCCTAGCACTCGGACAGTGTGTGATCTTGGACAGATGTTTTGACTAAAATGTATCTTCCCTAAACAAGGACAGTAAGCTCTTAATCTTAGACCTGATGCTGATTGTTGGGAATGGCTAACTACAATCTTATAGCCAAGCCTATTTAAATATGATTACTCTTTTTCACAACCCATGGCCGTGATTGAATCGGTCCATGCTTGAGATACATCAATTTTAAGATTCTTTCTTCAAGAATGGGCAGTAGCCTATTTTCCAATATTAGAGTCAAGCTAAAAAATTTTAATTACAATTATGTCTTTACTATTAAATGCATGTGGATTTAAATAGTTACCATTGTATACGGGTGAAATATTTAAACTAATGAAATACTTATTAAGAAAATTGAGACATAATAAGTTGGAAAAAATAATTTTGCAGGTGGTATAATAGATATAACTATTGAGATGGGGATTAGGGAGACCTGTATTTGTAGTTTCTTTCCCATTCATTTCTGTCGATGTCTGAAGTAAGTTTCCGTCCTATAATTAGACACCTCCTATTCTGCTCCTAGTTATTACACCTCCAATGGTTTATGACAAATAAGAAGACATTGTCCTCAATGTTAAATTCAGAATTTAACAGTTGGAACAGTTGGAAGTTGGAATTTAACAGGAACTTGATAATTATCAGAACCTGCCGTTTCAAGTAACGCTGCTATGTCACGAAATCAGAACCTCAATATTTATAAACATCTGCCTATGGCAAGGACTCAAGAAATATCGATTCTTTGCTATAAATTATTTGAAAAAAACTACGTTTTCTAAAGAGTTAAAGAGGCTGAGTCACAAGCTCGAACCTTAAAACGTACAGGGATTAAGAGATACAGTTGGGGGGCTGCCGCCCCCAAACCCCCCGCTTTTGCAGCCTCTTTTGTTAAGGTTTTTTAAGTCCTGTAGCCTGCAATCAGTTGGTCGTACCAAGTTCATCACATAATAGTTTCTTATCGGTTAGAGAAAAATCTCCTGTAAAAAATCCAGCAAACAGGCTCAGAACTGTTTCTAATCAAAGAGATGCAACAGGATGTTCTTACGGTAAAAAAATTCAAGCAGACTTAGTTCGTGTTGCAAAGCATTTCTTTGCAAGGGAAAAAGCGGGAGTTGAGGGGGGCTGCCGCCCTCCCCCCTCCCAACCCCCCGCTTTTGAAGATTTTTTTGTTAAGGCTTTTAATTCCTAAATACTCAAATCAAATGCACAGTAAGATTTTCTTTTTTCAACTTTGCTTCGAGCATACGGGTATACTGCATGTTATCAAAGCAGTGGAGACTTACCTGTAAGCTGAAGGCCGACTGCGATATTTTTCTGGAGACGCCTGTTGAGCCGAAGTATTTAATAGATTGGATTTAAAAAAGAAACTGAGTTTCTTTTTTTAAACTTTAAATTTAAGAGATACTACTTTAAATTCTATAAATAAAAAATTTACTCCTACGGGGAATCGAACCCGGGTCTTCCACATGAAGGGCAACAATAGTGACCACTGTACTATCAGAGACTGTTGGCAATTTATTTTTAGTCTGTGCATTCTATTTTCGACGCAAGCAAATAGAAAATAAGATTTTCGTTTTTCGACAAAAAAAAAACTTCTGGGAAACAGCTGGAATTTTCGGAAGCTTGCAGTCAGTCTTGTCAGGTTAAGAGGACTATTTTGATCTAATTTTAATAATGAAATACTATGCTTTTAGGAATTTCGAAAATTAACATGGGCTCTTATAGAAAAACGAGGTTATTCGTAAATGTAAATTCGAGGGATAATTTTTTCGGTCTGAAAATATCAAAAGGCCCTAGCAGGTCGAATTCCGCTTCGAATGAGCCCTCATTCACCCGGATCCGTTGCCAACTGTGGCCCGTAGGCGTGGCTGATAAATAAAAAATAATTTGATGAACATTAAGTGGCTATATTTGGTTTTTGGAAAGCAGGGAAGGAATGATCGAATTGAGCTGAAATTTTGAGGATAATTTTCCAGGCCCTAGAAAAGCTTATACTCTAAATTTCAGCCTGATCAGACAACGTTAAAGGGGGCTGTGGTGGAAAGGTTAAAACTTCTGGCCAACTTTTCTCCATGGAGATAGATTTGGAGGGGGTGAAATTTTGCATGGTTCTTAGTTTGAGCTTAGCCTACAAAATGCGATCACCGCCGTCTCTCTGCAACCGCTAGGACTGGAAATCGCTTAACATTGTGGTGGGTCGCCTCTTTAAAGAGGCACAAGTGTGCCTCCTTGACCAAGGTGTCTTGAAATAGAGAGGTCCTTACCTGGAATTAAATCTGGTGTCTGCTGGAAAGACAATTGTATTTATCCAATGAACTCTGTCAATGTTGGGCTTGTTTTGGAGTGGGAGATGGTTCAGTGGTTTTTTCTATATCAAAATGCTGTTTGAGGCTCAGCTTCCACAGACAGAGCTTGGAAAACCTCTAAAGACCACATCAAAACTGTTAGCACATTTATATCTAATTAGGCTTAAAATCAGTCATGGTCGCCTCCGAAAAAAGGAAAAAAGGCTGCTTTTTCGGTCAGCAATACAAAAAAATGGGGAAAAGTACCTTCGAATGCATCTTTATGATGGAATTTTAAACCAAAAAATTGAATGAAAAGCTTACATCGAAAAGTTGTATTTCCTATGACAGTCTTTTCGCTATATGTTTTTAGACATATTTTAATAGCATAGTTATTAGCTATATGCTATAAAATGCTATTTTGGGTAATGATCACGATCTTAATTTTGGATCAAAGGATAATAGGTTGGGCAAGTTTCTGGATCCTTTCCAGAAGATTACATTCTTTCTCTCCTATGTCTGCGAATGATTTAATGTATTTAACTTCAAAGAGAACCTAATAAGAGCTGTCATTATTTTTCTAAAGCAAGTCCATTCTAATCGAACGAAAAAACTATTAATGTCACTTACTTCCTTTCCCCAGTGCATTTTGAATTTGATATATTCGGTTTCAAACAGCCTTGTTTTTGCGGATTGTTTGTCAAATACTGTTTTGTTTTCTCTACAAATTTCTATTTTTAGGTTGGAAGTCATGCTCAGCTCATGAAGAAGAAGGGGATGTATTATCGACTAGTTACGGAGCAGAGTGGAAGGAAATGAAACAAATTTAGTTATTAATTGTTTTTTGTATAAATGGACAATGTTATTTTTCATATGTGTTTATGCTTATTGAGGAATTCATTGTTTGAAAAATAACAAAGATTAAAGAATTGAATCAAACGACTATTCAATTCAATTCAAACTTTTTATTTCCTTTGAATACGAAGAGTAAAAATAAAATAAAAAAAATAACCGCAATCAACAGGCCATAAAATTCTTTTAAGCTATATAACAACAAGTACGCAAAGGCCTTCAGTCAAACTTACCACCCAAATTAACACTTTATTCAATAAATAATAAATTAACACTTAAAATTAGCGCTTCACAAATCAACACTTCATTCAATAATTAATAAATAAATAAATAAAAATTAATTAAGCTTCATGCGCAGCTTTATATAAATTATGAGAGAAAAGAGGTGATTTGCATCATTTATAATTTCATTATGCAAACGCAACTCAGCCCCAAAAACGCGTTTAGTTAATTTCATACCATCATACAATGGTCCAGATCGCGGTTTTCCCGCGCAATTCCAAAGGTAACAAGCTTGAGATGCATTCTTTTGGCTTTGCTTTAAAGTCGTAAATGCTTTATTAGCCCTGACTTTTAAACTATGAACAATTTCAAGGTAAAATAGATCAATATCAATTTGATCAACATCCTTAGAATAATTTACAATTATTTTAGCTACAAGAGCATCTGATTCTTCATGATATTTGCATATTTTTTTCCCGATCCCAGATCATTTTATTTACAATTTGACTAGAATGATGGATAATTTTAAAAGATGGAATTTGAATATTTAAATGAAAAGAAAGGTAAAATGGTCACTAATAGGTATATCCAATCCAACATGAACAGGCTGTAGCAATAACGCTGCATTTGAAACAAGTACATGGTCTAGATTAGAGCAAGAACCAGAATTATGGACATACGTAAAATCCGCATCTTTTGAAACTATAGTAAAAACCGAAAACAATGATAAAAGAGCGGAGGAGTGGACATCAGAAATAGCAAGGCTGCAGTTTAGATCCCCGCAAATAAGCCACTGGAAATCTGATGGAACTTTCGCCACAAATCTTGATAGTTCTAAAGATGCAAAATTGAAATCAAAATCCGAATCAATAGTATGATAATTTGTTGGTAAATAGCACGAGAAAACGATAATCCCTGGGATTCGAACAGCAACAAAATAACGATTAACGGCAAACACTGAAACTGGAATATTCTCTCGAATAAATATGCAAACGCCTCCAGATGGGCGTCCGCCTGTAGGCGTAGCTGGAGAGATAAAACACTTAAAATTCTACGACAAGGTCGAAAGAAGACTAGTAGAGTGGTCCAGAAGGTGATGCTCATGCAGACATAAAATATCCAGATCGCGCAGCATAAACTACAATACATATTGCTTATCACCAAATCCATTCAGAGATATAATCTTTACACTAATCATTTTTTATTCTTTGCAACTTTTTCGGTCAACCGTTTGCAGCATTCTCATGAGATCCACAATGGAAGCAACAAGGTTCATTCTGCCAAGGGTTCTTCCTAGAATGAGAGTGTCCACTACCAAGACAATTGAGACAACATTCCACACTAGAGTAGTCCGACGATATATGCTCTAGCGACCCGCATTTGTAGCACATTCGCGGTAAAAACTTATAATCAGTAAGCCGGTCGCAGCGGCTTACTGATTATAGCAAAATTTCAATTTTGCTATTTCAGAGTGGACATCAGAAATAGCAAGGTTGTAGTTAAAATCCCCGCAAATAAGCCACTGGAAATCTGATGGAACTTTCGCCACAAACCGCGATAGTTCTAAACATGCAAAACTGAAATCAAAATCCGAATCAAAAGTATGATAATTTGTGGGTAAATAGCACGAGAAAACGATAATCTCTGAGATTCGAACAGCAACAAAATAATGATTAACGGTAAACACTGAAACTGGAATATTCTCTCGAATAAATATGCAAACGCTTCCGGATGGACGTCCGCTTGTTGGCGTAGCTGGAGAGATAAAACGCTTAAACTGCTACGACAGGCTCGAAGGAAGAGTAGTAGAGTGGTCAAAAAGCTGATGCTTTTGCAGACACAAAATATCCAGGTTGCATAGCATAGACTGCAATACATATTGTTTACCACCAAATCCATTGAGAGATATAAGCTTTACACTAATCATTTTTTATTCTTTGCAACTTTTTCGGTCAACCGTTTGCAGCATTCTCATGAGATCCACAATGGAAGCAACAAGGTTCATTCTGCCAAGGGTTCTTCCTAAAATGAGAGTGTCCACTACCAAGACAATTGAGACAACATTCCACGCTAGAGTAGTCCGACGATATATGCTTTGGCGACCCGCATTTGTAGCACATTCGCGGTAAAAACTTATAATCAGTAAGCCGGTCGCAGCGGCTTACTGATTATAGCAAAATTTCAATTTTGCTATTTCAGAGTGGACATCAGAAATAGCAAGGTTGCAGTTAAAATCCCCGCAAATAAGCCACTGGAAATCTGATGGAACTTTCGCCACAAACCGCGATAGTTCTAAACATGCAAAACTGAAATCAAAATCCGAATCAAAAGTATGATAATTTGTTGGTAAATAGCACGAGAAAACGATAATCTCTGAGATTCGAACAGCAACAAAATAATGATTAACGGCAAACACTGAAACTGAAATATTCTCTCGAATAAATATGCAAACGCCTTCGGATCGATGTCCGCCTGTGGGCGTAGCAGGATAAATAAAACGCGTAAACTACTGCGACAGGCTCGAAAGAAGACCTGTAGAGTGGTGAAGAAGCTGATGCTCCTGCAAACACAATATGTCGAGATCGCGTAGCATAGACTGCAATACATATTGCTTACCACCAAATCCATTCAGAGATATAATCTTTACACTAATCATTTTTTATTCTTTGCAACTTTTTCGGTCAACCGTTTGCAGCATTCTCATGAGATCCACAATGGAAGCAACAAGGTTCATTCTGCCAAGGGTTCTTCCTAGAATGAGAGTGTCCACTACCAAGACAATTGAGACAACATTCCACACTAGAGTAGTCCGACGATATATGCTCTAGCGACCCGCATTTGTAGCACATTCGCGGTAAAAACTTATAATCAGTAAGCCGGTCGCAGCGGCTTACTGATTATAGCAAAATTTCAATTTTGCTATTTCAGAGTGGACATCAGAAATAGCAAGGTTGCAGTTAAAATCCCCGCAAATAAGCCACTGGAAATCTGATGGAACTTTCGCCATAAACCGCGATAGTTCTAAACATACAAAATTGAAATCAAAATCCGAATCAATAGTATGATAATTTGTTGGTAAATAGCACGAGAAAACGATAATCTCTTAGATTCGAACAGCAATAAAATAACGATTAACGGTAAACACTGAAACTGGAATATTCTCTCGAATAAAAATGCAAACATTTCCAGATGGACGTCCGCCCGTGAATGTAGCTGGAGATATAAAACACTTAAACTGGTACCACAGGCACGAAAAAAGACTAGTAGAGTGGTACAGATGATGATGCTCCTGCTGACACAAAATGTCGAGATCGCATAGCATAAACTGCAATACATGTTGCTTATCACCAAATCCATTCAGAGATATAATCTTTACACTAATCATTTTTTATTCTTTGCAACTTTTTCGGTCAACCGCTTGCAGCATTCTCATAAGATCCACAATGGAAGCAACAAGGTTCATTCTGCTAAGGGTCGTTCCTAGAATGAGAGTGTCCACTACCAAGACACTTGAGACAACGTTCCACGCTAGAGCAGTCCGACAATATATGCTCTAGCGACCCGCATTTGTAGCACATTCGCGGTAAAAACTTATAATCAGTAAGCCGGAAATTTTCGTAGCCAATGTGAATCCCATTAACGTTCGGTGACTTAGCCGTCACCGAACGGAAGTATACACGATATGATTTCGAAACACCGATGCGCTGTATCTCTTCGATACCTTGGTTAGAAACACACACACTCTATGGATTGATCGGGAAGTCCACTCGTGATAATAAACCGACAATTCTTGATTTTCGAACCTCAGTTTTACCGACTTATTCATTCAAACAGGCTTTCAAGTTTTCGGCGTTTTGTCTTTTCGTATGAATAGCCCATTTCGGTTGCTGGGATCGTGAATCCTTAGAAAGTAAAATTTACACTATACCATCAGCTCCGTCATATGACTTCAAAGAAGCTTTACGGTTTAACGTACCATCACAATTTTGCGGCTGTGAATCTACTACAATACCCAATGATTCTTACTCGCTATTAAGCGGAGACCAAGATTTATCATTAAGTTTTTCTTTATTTATGCAGCTCAAAACCTCGCTCTGTACTCCGTCACAACACTCTTTCACCACAGCAGGAGTCTCCGCTACCTTACTTGTGACGTAATCAAGTTTATTAATAATGCTAAAAAGATGCCGGTCCCAGGATTTCACAAGAAACAACTCTTTGCTTTTACTTGCCAGGGGATTTCACATTTTTTGCAAAAGCCAAAAAGGGACTTTTGGCACCTAAGTTAAACTTCAGGAATCAATTGTCACTTGATTTTAGGGATTTTCAATAAACCACTACTGCAAACTCATCGGAACTTTAACACCAGTCCATCCCACCGAGTCCACATCTCCTGTTTGTCCATTTCTCAAACGGTCTCCAAATATACTATGCTGACTCAAAGATTCTAGTTCTCGGCCGTCCGTGTCATTACAGCTGCTCCTCCTCATCTTTTCTGACATGAACTTCATTTCATTTGATGTTTTTACGCTCCTTTGGTATACCTTGGCCCTCCCCCCGATTATGAGGCCTAAAATCATTACTGATCAAATACTAAAATAAATTTTTAATAAAAAAAAACAGAATCCCCCCTCCTAGTTGATAACTGCTTATGTGGAAAATTTCACCTAGGCGAATTTTTCCCACTGAAAATCCCCCCTCCCACGGAAAATGTCCCCCATCTTCCGTTACAATTTCAACTCAGATGAAAATTCCCCGGAATACCTCCATATGTAAAATTGATTCAGCAGAGAGAAAGTAATACACATAAAAAGAATTTCATTTATAATTTTTTTTTTATTATTTACGCCATGTTTTAATCAAATACATTGGGGGCTCTAAGCCGCGGCAGGCGGGGGGAGCGGTTGTATTATTTCTCTCAACAGTCAAGCCACAGTAAAGAGATAAGAGAATATCATGGTTGCAGCGGCATCTGCAACCTAGTAAAAAGCGAACCACAGCCCATAGTAATCAAAATTTGAAAAACGTGTTTTCAAAAAAAACTGTCTAGTGAGAAAAAATTGCCATCTGACACTGAATCAGGAATGGTAACTATTGTTTCGGTTGATCTTAGAAGTAAAAGTTTAATGAGAAAAGAAATTTTTGGTGATTTCGAGAAAGAGCCTGAAACCCCATGAAAATGGCGTCAAATCGAAATAATAGTGCACCATTAGAATCAGCATGGTCAAAAACCTTTTGTAGGATAATTACAGTCCCCCACCTTGAACACCAAGAAAAATGATTTTTTTGCATGGGTAGCACTGATCTGTCTACACAATTAAAGTCCTACAAACACCAATATATTAAATTACATTATTAGAGACGTTGTTCTGCCAGTACATCGCTGGACTTCAAATTAGATTATCATGCGTTCGATTGCAGCTTGAATTTTTTTTTCAGTCATGGCTTGTCCCTTCTTATCATTACTTTCCAGATAATCCACTATTTTTGTAAGCATGATGCATTCATTTTTTAAGGTATATCCCTGGAAGGCAGATTTTAAACCTATTACTCATATCTACGTGATTTTTATCAATTTTACCATCCAAAAGTGCCATGTAGCACTAAAGATGGCAGTTTTGGTACCACTTTTTAAATGGAAGAATTTGGAAGCATAAAATGATACCATTGCAAAAATTATGGTCCAAAACCCTTAACTGGAGATTCATAAGATCCCCTCACATATACTCCCCCTCAAGACCCTTTTAGTAAGTTTCAAAAATTGCCTAGTCATATTTAAAGTAAAAGATTATTGCAAAAGCAAATTAACTAAAACTAAAAGCTTTAAGAATAACAAATACCGAACTTTAGATTTAATTACAAAAAATATTGGAATTAAACGTTCTATCTTCCACCGTCGATGAAGTCTGTGTACTCGTTACAGAAGTAAGAAACGAATGAGATGGACGACCTCGTTTACTGAGTTTCTGCTCTTATCTAGATATCGTAACCACCTTTTCTTGGTAATTTCATTAGTAAAGACACTTGTTTCATTTAAAAAAGTTTGGGAAACAGCCGAAAGTGCACTTTGTGGGAATGTACTATTCAGTCAAATTTATAAAAAGCGATTAATCATAAATATAAGCTTTCAAATGAGCCCTTAAACAGTTTTCGTTTGTTACAGTAGCCTTCTAGTTTCTGCTACTCAGTAGGTGATTCATAGAAGTATGGATAATGAACTTTATGTTATAGACTGAAAGTTTTTCTTAGCTATCAAGGTTGTTTGCAGTATTTTTTAAAGGTGTCATGTCTCCCCTAGATCGGTGATAGTTAGAAATTATATTAAAAAGAAATTTTCAACTGAAACTAAGGAGTGACATTAAAACTAAAACCAACATACATTATTCCGTATAAACAAAAAAGATCATGGCAGCGTTGTTTCTACATTAAATTTTAATCAAGAACGAACAAAGATTAATTTAAAAAACAAAGTTTTTTGAGGGAAGTAAAGAGCGAAATTGAAACTTAAAACGGACAAAAACTATTCCTTCACAGTCTATTTAATATATATTGTATTAAATCAGGAGTTAAGCAGGGTTGTGTTCTATCCCCCTTTATATGGATTATTTTGATGGACTTTGTTTTAAGGAGCACAGGAAAGGCAATGGGAGACCACGGAATCAAATGGGGAGGAAAAAGTCTCCTGGACTTGGATTATGCTGATGATTTAAGCATCCTAGATGAAATTGTGAGCAAAATGAATGAAGTTTTAGAAGTTTTGTGAGTTCAGGGTTCTAGAATTGGCTTGAAAATCGATGTTAGGAAGACTAAGTCATTAAGGCTAGGAGTAAGTGAAGATGAAAAGGTGACGTTGCGTAATGAAAAGATTGATCAGGTGGGGAGCTTCACTTACCTTCGTAGTATTATTATTAGAGATAGTGGGAGCAGTGAAGATGTTAAAAATAGAATAGCCAAGGCTCAGGGTGTTTTTTCACAGTTAAAAAAAGTCTGGAAGAATAGGAAGATAAGTCTGCAAACCAAGATTAGAATATTAGAAGCTACAGTGATGACAGTGGTCAAATATGGCTCTGAAGCATGGACGCTCCGAAAAGCGGATGAAGATTTGCTAGATGTTTTCCAGAGAAATTGCCGTTGGTATTTTTCATTCCTCCAGTCCAGTAAATTGCGCAGCTTTTGATTTTTTTAGGGTGGGGTATGTTTTCTTAAGTCACCCCTATATCCTTCCCTGTTAACTGGTAACATAGAATACGGTCCTTTTACCTTAGAAAAAAACGATTACTGAACTATTAAAGCATCTGAAAATTAAATCGTTCAATCTTAGATTTACTTAAAATATATTAAGATAAGAGATGCTTTTTCGCATATTAAAAAAATTAAAATCAGTACTAACTACCATTAGCTGTTGTTATTCATAACATCAATATGTTGTTCAAGGTAGTTGCAATGCAACTTGCACCGAATTCAATCTGCAGGATTTTCATGAAGTATTTTTATGTTATCAAATATTCCGAAACTGTTAAGTTCGCTTTTTTTTAACTTGAATTCACAACTTGAGTTCATTTCAATGAAAACAATAAAAAAAAGAATTGAAAATTTTCACTTTAAATACTGTGCAAAACGTAAAAATAAATAAAACTTCTATAGATAGAATTGTTGAAATTCCCTGGAACTGATGAAATGGCTTAGAATTGAGTGGGCATGAATATTTAAACAAAGAAACAAATCCGAAAATGACAAACGGGTCTATGGCCAGGAAAGGAAACGTAGATAATTAAAATCATACGAATATTTCACCCGTATACAACAAGCCGTCTTCGGCGAAGAATAAAAAAAGAACAAAAAAAAGTAAAAAAAAACTAGACTAAAACTAAAATAATATAAATAAAATATATTTTATTTAGTCTGTTTTAGTTTTAAATATACTTTTTATCTATAGTATTTTAGTTTTAGATACTAGTTTCTTTTTGTTAGTTTTTTTTTTCTCAAACCAGTTCGGCTTTAGATCTTTTTATATGAAAGGAATTATTTATATACTATATCAATAACAAATAACGGTCAAAGCAAACTAATGTTTTTGAAACATTTCAGGCTTGACTATTTAAAATAAGTTTTCGTATCTGTGCTAGTTTTGTTTCTCGCTCCCCTCCTTCAAACAGAGTAAATTATTCGGTGAATATATGACTGAATTTACTAAAGTCGTGGAACATTTGATTTCGAGAATGCCGGTAAAATGTCTTCAATCACCCAGAAATTCAGGGAAGGGGGATAGGCAAATGGGGAGGTCGCTATTTTTGTCGCTATTGGGGAGGTTAAGTCTCTCCAATACAATGATTATCACTAAAGTCTTGGGACAATTGATGCATGAATGCGAGTAAATCATCTGAACAATCACTAAGATAGTCTGGCAAACCTTATATTTCTCTGGTAAATAACTGACTTGTATTAAAAAAATTAATCTTTAATTGATGAGCTGGTAATAATTTGGCTAGTTGTAACAGGGGTGTCCAAAGAAGCACTGGTTGATAAGTCGGTGTAAAATCGTCTTTCGGCAGAGTTGTCAGATGAGATGGTAATAATTTGGCTAGATGTAGCAGCAGATGAGCCAGTAACATTTCGGCTATTTGTAGTAGCAGATGACCCAGTAATAATTTTGCTAGTTGTAACAACTGATGAGCTGATAATAATTTGGCAAGTTTGAGCAACAGATGAACCAGAAATAATTTGGCTGGATGTAGCAGCAAATGAATCATAACGCCCTTTCTTCTGTGAAGGGGCTTGGTTAGCACATTGAATAAAATACATTTGTTAAAAAATATCATCTGAGTCATTAAGAAAAGCTTCAATAAGATTGTCCATGTTAGCTCAGCAAGTTTTCAAATCAAACTAGACTCATCAAAAGTTCCTATGGTGCTGATTTCTCGACGGTGATGGGAGAGATTAACTACGCTTTGTTAGGTGGCCCACATAGTTCCTGTAGGTCTTTGGAAATAGATGTGTGTCCCTGTAGGTCCAGAAAACTCCTAAACAAAGGAGGGGGGGGGTTACCGGAAAGTATAAGTGGTCGTAAAGGACATCTATCCTGGGAATAATTTCAAATAAAATTAAGAACCCCAGTCTGTCATTTTTTGAATAAACAAGTAGTGATATGATTCACCTATAAAACTTAAGAACAGTCTCCTACTTGTGATTGATGACTGCATGTCTTAGAATGAGCCTCTCTCGAAATTCCTAGGAATTAAAGAGGAAAATATTGCGAATCGACCGTTACCCCGTTATACACAGCGACGATTTGCCCCCCGTGTCTCCTAAAAAAAAAACTCCTATGGTCTCTAAAGATAGCTAAAAAAGATAGAGATTACAATCCCGGGGTAAGGAAAAGGGCTCGGAAATTACCCCATTTCATCTACTGATATATTCCCTCTTGATTTACGGCAACATTTCTGGTTTATGTTGTTATTATGAAAGTAGGGAGTAACATTAAACCCAAGAACGAGCAAAATTTATTCAGTATAAAAGGGCGACTGCCCCTTCCTCCTCCCCAGCCACCCCAAAATGGTCATAGAAACTTCGGAGGCTCATTCGTTGGGAAATTGAGATTATTAGTCCTTTTTTTGTAATTCGAATGTGATTGGAGATAAACCAGCCCCTATCCAAAACTTTTTTTGATATATGGTCCTTTTGTTACCTCTTCGGACATTTGATCGACATTTTGAGTTACTTATTTTGTACTATCTCTGTGGCTGCTCAGTTTTCCGTGAGGGGAAATTTTCCATGGGGAGGAGTCATCCAGGGGGAGAATTTACCACGGGTGGTATTTTATTCGGGGGGGGGGGCGGCTCCTAGCTATTCCAATAGTGGAATTTTCATTCCGATCCGAGACCATATTTATGAGGTTTCAGGTTATTTTGAAATTCTTACAAAAACTTTTGTTTGTTACAAAAATTCTTACAAAAAATTCTTGGAAAAAATTTTACCATTAAGATTAATTGAAATAATAGTCAGCTTCAAATGGAGATTTCATCATTTATCATTTTTTTTCCAAACCCGTTTAAAAAATTTTCGGTTATAATGGGCTAAGATTCATCCTTGATTCTGTTTCCCTAATAGGGAAACGCAAAATTGCAAAAGGTTGTACAATTTTTTTTAGCAAAGTTACGTTTATTTATATAATTGCTACCAAAAAGAAATTCATTGTTCAAACAATGGCACACATGCTTTTCGATGAGACACCATTTTTAGTGGGTTTCGGCTACTTTCTTTGTCACTATTGGCCGTGTTCGTCTTTTACTACATTGCAGCCACCACTGCATCTATGAATTTTGTCAAATTTTCACTAGAACTAGCAAAAGCTTTGAAGTCAATGGCATTTTTTTGTTCTTGAAAATTAATTTGAGGAAATTTTCCAGATCAAAAACACCATCAGTCTTACGAAAGCATTTGGTAACAGCTCTAACAGGTTCATTTTTGCCCTAATTGAAAAATATAGCTTTTCCTTCAGTGTTCATTTAAATGGTTGTACATATATTGCTGTTACTGCTACAGTAACTGCAATTGCTCTCCCAAAAATGCATTTATGTTATTTCATATAATTATACCTCTGTGTACTCATAGTGGTATCTAATATTCCATATGCGTCTATCAAAACCTTCCCTGTAAGCTTCCTCCCAAGAACTTTCAGTCTCCTTTAGATCCTTCCCTATTATCTCGTCCTATCCCATTCGAGAACTACCTGCTTTTCCTTTGACCCTACATGGATGGCCAAAAAGGACGATCTTCCGTATTCTGTCCATCTTAATCCACCATACAGGTCCTAGTCATCTCAACTTTTCCCATTGTCGTGGCTGCAGTGATAGCTGCATCTAGTAAAAAATGAACACGGCCGTTAGTAGCAAAACAAAACGGTCCGAAACCCCCTAAAAAAAGTGTCTGATCGGAACACAAAGTACACCATTAGAATTGCCTTGGTCGAAAACCTATATAGAAAACTTACAGTCCCATGGCTTGAACAAACAGGAATATCTATTGGCCTGTAAAACAAGGAAAGTAATTTTTTTCTGCATAGGAAGCATTTTTTTCCTATTGTTTTTTCTTCTCTGCACCTAGCTGGGCACTGGAACATCATAGAAAGCTGTTTAATGGGTTCATTTTAAAAGAAATTGCTGCATCTAGTGTCTTTTATAATTACAAAAAAAAAATATTTAAAATAAAATAAATTTTGAAAAAAAATACATTTTCATATGCAAGATGACGAATGACCTCATAAACGTAGGTTATAACCATAAATAATCTAAAAAGTAAAAACTAGATTATTATTTTAGTTATAATTACGGCAGTATATAATGACGTCAAACTGTGATAAGATAATATAACACAAGCATCTTTGGAAAGTTGCATTTATGGTGTATAGTGCCATGTTTGACTGACTTCCCTGCCTGATTCATTGTGGTTCGTCTTTTACTATTCCAGCTAAGAAAAAGACATAGGCTTTTTCCTGTATACCCCTAAAAGTCAAAAAATCTCAATGAAAATCACACCATCAGAATCAGAGTATCAGAAAACCATACTGTAGAGATTTCAAGCTTCTATCTACAAAACGTGGAATTTTGTATTTTCGCCAGAAGAAAGATCATGGATACGTTTTTTTTCCAGGGGAGATCATATCGACCCAATGGTCCTAGAATATCGGAAGAGGGCTGATTAGAACAGAAATTAAAATTTTTAGTGCCCTTTTTAAACGACCAAAAAGATTGGAGGGCAACTAGGCCCCTGCCCACGCCTCTTTTTTCCCAAAATAATCCGATCAGAAATTTTGAGATAGACATTTTATTCAGCATAGTTTAAAGGCCCACTAACTATGCCTTTGGAGTTAAACACCCACCACAGCCCCTGGGAAAAGATCCTTTCACAGTTGAAAAAATTGTCCATTGTTTACATATAGTACTTGTTATTGAGAAGTAAGCATACATTTTTCGGGGTGGGGGGGGAGGGGTGAATTTCTGCTGGGGGGATTTTCGACAGGGAGAATTTCCCATGGGGAAGGAAGTTTCCGGGGAAAACTTTTCAGGGAAATTTGACACTGGAGAAATTTGCCAGAATTCCTATACGAAATGCTTTTTAATTATCTATCTTACTTTCTCTTTGCCGACTCAATTTTACGCATGGATATGTTAAGGGTAATTGCCCGGGGTAAATTTTCACCGGGATTGAACTGTCTAGAGGATCTTTCCGTGGGGATGGGGGATTTTCCCATGGAAGTGGAGCCGAATTTCCGGGCGTCATTTAAAAAACGATCAGAAATAAAATATAAATTTTTTTTCAAGGAGCAACATAAAAACTTAAAACAAACAGAATTATCACGTACATAAGGGGGTTGCCCCCTCTTCAACACCTCGCTCTTTACGCTAAAGTTTGAATTTTGTTCTGATTTTTTAAGAATGAATCCTGGAACAAGAGGCTCGTTTAATTGGAACAATAAGAAGTTTTTTTTTAAATTACTAAAAACTTTAGCGTCAAGAGCGATGTGTTGAGGAGGGGGCAATCCTCTTGATATACTTAATAATTTCTGCTCGTTTTAAGTTTTAAAGCGTGCTCCTTATTTTCAGTTGAAAAACTTGATTTTTTTTTAATCTAGTAAAGAACAAACTACAAATCTAGCAAAGAATTCTCAAAGATAATTAAAACAGGAAAAAGTCTATGACTTTTTATTAATCGGAATAGTTAAAGACAAACCACGGGGAATCAGAGGGCAAAGTCAGTCAAATATAATACCATACCCCGTAGAAGCAACTTTTCAAAAGATAATTGTGTTATATTATATATGTCAAAGATACTATATTAAAGATGTATATGTTAAAGATACTTAATGTTATCTTATCAGTAAGACTTATTTTAAAGAAAATTGCTACATCTAAGTACTTTTGTAATTAACAAAAAATAGTATTTAAAATAAAATCAAATAACCAAAGAGAAAAGGAGCATTAGCAAACAGCATTAGCTGTTTGTATTCATTCATCATCCTGTATAATTTTGCACGACGTTATAGACATCAAAAAATGTCTTTTCTAGGTTCTAGCCACAGATCGCTCTCAAAATCTTTGTTTGCAATTCAATGTGATTCTCGCTTTTAGGTGAATCCTGATCACATATTTATGAGTGCTTTATTTTCCTTAGTCATTAGCTTAAACATTTTTCCATGCCCTTTGCTTCTGTTTGGATTATGTCTTGTCATATTTGATTGTCCGGGCTGTTGGTCAAATATTTCTTCTTGTTGTTCAAACGACGTATTATTTTCGACCATTGTGACCATCAACCGTCAACCTCGGCTTGTCTTTTGTCATTATAAAAAAACACATAGTTGAACCTTTTTTTTAACAGAGGCTGATGCAGCATCACTACTACCACTACTACTACTAACAACTCATCGCGGCACCAAGTCACCTGAGGCCAGCACAGAATATGTCAGGAGCACTATACTTCAGCATTTTATTGCTTTTACTGTTACACTACCCTAAACTATTCTTCAGTTATAGCAGTGAAGTGAAACGAAGCTATAAAAAGCTACGGAGGTAAATTTTACTTCGGCAATTGTTCCTTTGTTAAAAACTATTATTAGATCTGCATTGCGTAGGGTGGAAAGATGGTCTAATATATATAATGGAATGTAATTGTGGATAAAAAGTTAGAAATCAGTTGTTTAAAATGATGATTACAATTGGAAAAGTTTAGAATTCATTAAAAGTTTCGAACTCCAGACTGACTATTTTCCCTTGCTTTCATTAGCATGCCAATTCAACATCTTACAATATCCAGCCCAATCTTCAATATCACCCCTGCTTTTACCCACATCTGCATTTCATATCTCATTAATTGGGTGTTAGTCCTTCTCTGCTTCAACTACTTTTCTTCGGTCCTCATGTCACCTACAACTAATCCTAATTAGGTACAAAATAGTATTATCGTCTGTGAATCAGATAGCTCCATCTGAGTCAGTAAGAGCCAAAAAGCGACGACCTCACGCTAATTGCGTGTGTGCAATGTCGGCTACTTCTTCTTGTTTGAATTATTATGGAGACATATTTGCATAATCTCATCACCGGAATCAAATTCCTATCTCTGCAGCAAATATTGGCAAAAATCTACAAAGAAGCCTCCATTATCCTATGACGATAAAACCTGTTTTCACTCAGTCTGAACCGAATTGTTAAGTACGATTTGATGACACAATTCCATATCAATTGATAAACATTAATGGCAAGTATCTTTCAGGGTAAAACTCCAGAGGTTATAGTACCTAAGAGCTTTTTTCAATCATAAATATATTAATTATCCAGTGGTCTATATAATATTCTAGTTTAAGCCACAAATTTCAGCAACATCAAATTAAGATCAAAAATATAAAAAAAACGTCAAAATTTCAGCATTGCTATAACTAAACAAGAAAGTACAATTTCGGAATTGGCTAAGCCTTTTCGGGCGCTTCTTCTGATCCTTTGCGTCGTTTTGAGCCCATATCTTCTTTTTCATCTTCCTCGTTATCTTCCTTTGACTGTGAATGGGCTTTCGCTGTTGCGAGACGATACTCCAAGGCTGATTGAAGTAAATCAGCATCTTTAGGACTTGCCTGTAATGAAAAGACCGCCGTAAAAACTAATATATTTTACAACATCATGAATGAAAAGCATAAAAACTAATTAAGTTTTGCAAAAAAGCGAGTAACGGTTCTAAAATTCGTCATCAACTACATGAATAATACTAATACCCAGAATATACCATGAATACCAGAATACCATGATATAGCCAGATACCAGAATACCAGAATATACCAGAATACCATGAATAATACTAATACCATACTAATACTAATACCCATGAATAATACCCAGGACTGAGAAACATCAAGGCTCCTGATAACTAGAGACTGAAAAAGAGTCCTCTCCATTACCACAAATTTTAAGTTTTCAACTTCATTGACACAAATGCAATCTCAAAGGATTTTAGATAGGTTTTTAACATTTTGAATTGGAATAAATCCTTTTGTTAGACAGTGAAAAACAGTGACAAAAACAAATGTGATTAATTTGATCACATATATAGTGACCATCAGCAGCACATGTATTCAAAGTTTATTGTCATTGTTATCCACTATCTAATAAAAGGATTTATCCTATTTAAACTGTTATTTGTACGTCACGGAAAGGCAGTGTGGTCTTCAAAAATACCAAAGATAGGTTTTTGAAATCCCAAAAATAAAATTTGCTTAAATTGAACCAACTGCTTCTCCCTATGTATCCTCAAGAAACAATCGATTAAATCTCTCTCCCTCTCACTCCTTCACTCCTCTCAGTCTTTCTCGCTTAATTTCTGACACTCCATCACCGAAGATTTAAATAAGAAAATCTGAAAAGAATACACTGTTTAGCTGAATAGTTTGGGTTCAGTTGGGTATTATTAGAACGTGATTGACAAGATTCGAAAACATACCTATGGCAGCCTGACAGAAATTCCTTCGTGAAAGAGAAGACAAAGAAGAAACAATGTACAAATTTTGGGCTCAATTATGCCTGCCAAATTCTTTACAACAAAAGTCAGAAACAACGTCTTGGAAATTTGAATCTTTCAATGTTGCTTTTCGCAGATGACAGAATTTTACTGGCTGATTCTGAGAAAAATCTACAGTCTCTACTGAATATCCTAGCAGAATATCTGCAGAAAAAGAAACTGAAGGCTAATGTATCGAAAAGCCAAATATTGATATTTAACAAAAAGCAACCAGAGCTACCCCCCAAGTTTTATCTGGAAGGTCAAATTTTAAAAATAGAAGAGAAAGCAACATATTTGGGCTTTACAGTAACTCGAAATGGTAAATGGACACAACATATACCAGCAACTACGACAAAAGGGAAAAATGCACTTTTCGGTATTTACAGAAGCAACGTTACAACAGAAATAAGCGATCCCAGCCTTCATAAGCATATATTTATCACAAAAGCTTTACCCATGCTGCATTACGGGGCAGAAATTTGGGGCTACCAGACTGCACAAGGATTAGAAACTCTACAACTACAATACTACAGGCATGCATATGGGCTGCATAAAACAACTCACTCTCTAGTATTGAAAGGTGACCTAGGCATCTACAGTTTAACAATACGAAGAAAGATACAGATTATCAAGTTTTGGCTCAAAATCATGAATTTACCCGAGGAAAGACTTATTTTTGCTGCTTATAAAGATCTTCTCACCCAAAAAAGTAAAACCACTTGGAAAGCACAGATCAGAAAAATACTACAGGAAACAGGCTTTTCAGACGCGTGGACGGGAGGACAGGGACCAATGGACCATGAAAACTTCATAAAGGAATTCCAAGCAAGATTGCACGACCAGGAAATTCAACTTTGGTGGACAGCTTTAGATAAGTCGACTAGTCTTACTTTGTACAGAGATATAAAGCGGATTTATGGACAGGAGACATATTTGAAGCTGGGATTACCTAGTAAGTATATGAAAACGTGGATTCAGTTTCGAGCCAATTGTCTACCAATACAAGGAAAAGAAGTTTGGAAAAATAGAGAAGGTCCGGAAACGCAGCGTACTTGTCTAAAATGTGGTGAGATTCGTTTTGGGCTGGGTCATTTCCTCCTGCGATGCCGGCGGCTTTCTCACATAAGGGGAGAAATTTTGAAAGAGGGTAAAGATCGGCTACTTTGGAGGATTTTAAGTTCAGATTCACCACAGACAGTTGTAAGTGTGTTAAATTTTGCATTGAAAGTTATGAACGTTGATTAAGAGGATAGTGATTTTTGTATGTCTTCATTTTATTTATCCTTTTTCTTTTCTTTTTTGTTTTGTATATGGCTGTAAAAAAGCTTTAATAATACATTATTATTATTATTATATCAAGATTATCAGTGTAAACTATCAACTGTTGGACTTAGAAAAAAAAGGAAGGGGATACACCTAAAGGCTTTAGGTAATTTTTATTTTATTTTTTGACGTTTACGAATTAGCTAGTTAATAAAAAAGCATTATACTTACAGTGATTAAGAAAATCTTTATCTGTCCATTATCGTAACCAGTAACACGTATGCTTTTATCGCTCATCCTATCAACTGTCATATCAGGCCATACCTAAAAAACGGGAAGGAACTTTAATCAACTTACTTCTATACGAAAAAATAAACAATAGTAATAGTTAGTGATAGGAACAAAAGTACTGAAAAATCCCCCTCCCTCTGCTCAATACATATTCTGGGAGAATGAAGCAAATTGGTAACAAAAATTCACCCTTATTACTATAGTTCAACCTTCTACAAATGTCCGTGCTTTTGACTAGGTAGACAAGGTGAGTCAGAATATAAAAGGGGGCGTTGGTTATATTTTCATTTATCTTATAAAGTCAAGTCTTTAGCTTTACCTAACCTATACTCCCATTCCCTTTCCGCCAAGGTTTATAAATCCATTGCCTTGGTAGGATGGGTAAGTAAATATTGCCTCTACGTTTCAATCCCAATCTAATAGCTTCCTAAGTCATTTCAGACAAATTGTAAGAATCTAAAAATTCAAAGGGGGGAAGGCGCGAACCTCCACAGAAATTCAAAATCCAAAAAGGATACCTTACTTGAGGCAGGAATAGGCATTTATCCGCCTTACTCGGCATCTAAATCAGAGTTTACGAGGGAATTTGATCAACTATAAGCTAATCTCTGACACCGCGCCAAAAACCGACGGCCTACCACCAAAAATCTTTCCGTGACCTGCTACCATAAAGATTTTGGCGCCGGTGATGGCGGCCCACGGGGAATTTTTAGCGCCAAATTACTTTGTGAGATTATTCGTTCAACTGAAAGCCATACATAAGGCGAAATTCACTATTTAATAGTACATGCGTAAGTTTTGAATTCCCCTCAAAATATTTTTGAATTTACTCGTCTACTACAGGCTTTAGATTATCTCTCACTTGTTTATGTCCTCTTCGCTACAACGTAACGTTTTCTAATTAAATGAGTTTCAACTAGCCCTGATATGTCTCGAAGTATATTACCTTATTTACAAATACTTTCTTTTTTGGTTGAACAAATATATACACCATGTAATGCCATACCTACACATAACGCCATGCTCAAATACACCTACAGTGCCTTAACTAAACTCCTTCAGTTTCAAAACAGTGGATGAAATTTTTAATGTCGAAACTATTATTACCTTACTCTTAATTAAGACTCTTAATTAATTACTCTTAATTACCTTACTCTTAATTAAGTCTTGAAGCAGTGAGGAACAAAAGTCAATGTAGCGTAGAGAGTGAGAGGTTAAGTGGTAACATCTCCCTTATTACACAGAATAATTTCTGATTATTTAAGTTCTAATCTTTTTCTCTACTTTCACACATTATTTTTGCATTTGATTTCCATTCGTTTTCACTATCATATCCATTGCAATCCACCCTTGGTCTTTACGACAAAGGTTAACTTTTGCATTTGCAATACCTTGAAACTGAAAAAAAAAACTAAAAGAACGTCCTCTTAATGTTTTACCTTTATATTTTTAGACGAGGATTTGCTGGAAAAATATTACTGCTGTCGAATACTCCGTATCATATTCGTATAGCCCTTATAAACAATAAACCCGCCTGACCAGGGCAAAAAAAAAAAAATAGTAACTAAATAACATCTTACCAAAATAAATAATTTTACATAAATACAGCCTTATAGTATAATATTAATATAATTTTTTACTTCACAATACAAATACTTTACAATACTGGGCGAGTAAAATTCCCGTCTACAGCCTAATCACATGCATAGTTCAAATATATTCTCCAGCTGAGTAGATAGACAAGTCAAATCCTCACAAAAGTGTAATTGAACTGGTCAGAGGTACTACATAGGTAATTTGCCTTTGACCATTTTCTAGCTACTGTATATCATTGTTCTAATCCATTTTTTTCATTCTCAACATAATAATGGCATTTTTTGCCGTTTTTTTTCAACCTAATAATGATTTTAGTCGCTAATTTCTAATTTACAGTCAGAGAGTGGCACAAGCCATCAGTGGTGCCAATTGGCAAAATAATGACTAAGGCTTATACTGCCTCACAAGTATTTGGTGTACTTGTTCTGCAGTCCCATGACCGCAATGTTTTGATGTTAGACGACAATTTCGCTTCTCTCCATATTGATAGGAAGGACCACACACAAGGATTTGGCTCTAAGAAATACACCCTTGAGGATTTCCGAAGCCCCTTCCTCAAATAAAGAAGATCCACTGAGTTTCTCACCTTATCCATTATTTGGGTGCAGTAATGCAACTGTGTATAACCGTCCCTCCAGTTTGTACAGACTGTATAACTTTATGTTTAGAGACAAATGTGGCACCACGTGACCTCTAAAACTAGGACGATATTCATCCAGCTTTTCAAAAGTTCCAAGTAAATTAGCTATCTCCTAGTTTTCCGGATAAGTCAGGCCAAAATTGACATTTATCTATTTAATTACCGTAACAAGGAGATTCTTGATATATTTTTTTTGTTCATAATTTCATTCTTCAGAGCTTCAATTACTCCTGGAGCAAGTCATGTGTATGCAGTTTTCTCTTTGTTACCAGACTTTCTAAATGTTGAATCTGTTCAAATTATTTAAAGTTACGCTCTGGTCACTTGAGCCTTATCTCAGTATGTTTAAGCATAAAATTGCTTTCGACCTAACTGGTTTAAAATTAACCCTCGACAAAATCAGTTTGTCAGTACCATAAGTAACAAGAACATTCAAAATGTGTTGTTTTTGCTGTTGTTTCTTTCGGGGGGGGGGGGGATAAAAATTAATTTTAAGCAAATTGGTTCAAAATTGACCCTAGACAAAGTTAGTTTGTCAATACCATGAGTAATAAGAGATTTCACAACGTGTCTTTATTTATTTTTTTTAAGGCGTAAAATTAATTTTGAGCAAATTGGTTTAAAACTAACCGTAGGCAAATTCAGTTTGTCAATACCACGAGTAATAAGAACGTTTTTACTTTTTTGGAAGGGGGAGGGGGTAATTTTGAGGAAATTACTTTAGAATTACCCTAGATAAGGTCAGTTTGTCAATCCTTGAGCAATAAAAACATTTCCAGCTTCTATTTTCATTTGAGGGGGGGGGGGGGAAATGCAAAATTGCTTATGAAAAAAATTTATTTAAAATCAACCCGTTACACAATCTCTCGCTTTATGCAGGCTTCCTGTAGCACAATCGCGACACAATCTTTTGTTTCATGGACCTTTTCTAACAATTATCCAATCCGTTTGTCAATACCATATGTAATGTTCCATGAATAAGGTGTTGTGAGATAGTTTTGAATCACCAATCCGGTACAAGTTCCTTTCTCCGTCCCTATCCCCGAAAGAGAAATCCTGCTTGCGGGGTCTCATAGTGGCTTCAAGGCGGACCTGTCACATAATTCTCTAACCAGAACCGGGACATCAAAGGTCGCTGCAGGGTGGCCTTGGGGAGTGGCAACCCTCGAGGAAATTATCACGTAGTAACCAAAAGACCATTTGTACTGGATTCTGACTGATGGATAATTGTTCTGGGTTTTGTCTATTTTGGTGGGCTTGTTTGGACTGAAAAATTTCTTCCCAGCTAATTTATCTATTATGGGCTGCCTCCCATAGAAATATAATGTTTGTAACCATGGATATATGATAAGTCAAAGGTAAAAGGCTTGAGACTGCTAGCGCAGGACTTCGACTCTTGTTGATATAAGAGCATCGCCGAATGTGGAAAACCATGCAGTGACTAAGGTAGCACCTATTACTTTTCATAAGGCTATAATAAATTCAATGATTTCAATAATATGAAAGTCGCAAGTTGAAATGTCATAAAGTCAATAAATAACTAATCATATAAACATTTTGACTGAAGAATTCAAACACTTCGAACTAGACTTGTTACGAGTATAAGAAGGTCATATCGACTGGTAGGAAACATGGAATTAGGTGGTATAGAATTTATTCACACGCGCAGGAAGGAAGAAAAGTATAGGCAGAAAGTAGGGATCATGATGAATAAGGCAGCTGCTAAGTCTTGCTTTGGTTATTTTGCTGCTTTGCTTTGGAATGTATTAATGACAGATTCTAGTGGCTCAATTTACGACTAAAGAGTGTAAGACATCAGTCATAGTAGATAATGCCCCTGTAGAACCGACTGATGGAGATTGTAGCGAATCAATTGAATTTTAAATGCAGCTACTAGAACAAATACCTTGTATATAGGATCCGATGTAGAAATATGATGTTTTGACAAGGGAATTTTAATGCACAGGTTAGTAGGAATGGGTGGTAGAAATAGGGATAGACGGTATCCTAGCCAAGGTAAATTTGGTGTGGGAAAAGAAAACAGTACCGGTTATAGACTGCTGCAACTTTTTAGATACAGCAATCTAGTTATAACCAGTACACAATTTCGTCATAAAATGGCCAATAAGGTAACATGGTACTCAACTGCTGATATGGCGGCCAACCTTTTTGATTGTGTTATCGTAAACAGAAGACTGACGTGATTCATATAAGATACTAGGGTACTTAGGAGTGCTGTTACTAATGTTAAAAGTAAAGATCACCACATAGTTGTGTCTAGGGTTAATCTAAAACTGAAATCTAGGAAGGGTAACTACCTTCCGGCAAGGTAGGACGTTGGTCGACTCCAAGATGGGAATTTCAGAGAAAATTTCAAGGGTAAAGTTGAATTTCAAAGTAAAAAGCCTAAAATTGAAAAAAGTAAAAGATGCGAGTAATTTTAGGAAAATAGTATGTGAAGCAGCAGATGGTGTCTATGGGAGAAAGCTAGAAACGCAGTTAGGAATATTAGTGAAAATACTTTAAGTTTAGCAGAGAAGAGGGGGGGTGGGGGGCTTGTTCAAGGAGTATTTGAGAAATAGATAATATGGAAATAAGAATAATGTGAGGAAAACAGAGAAAGAATTGAAATATGACTTAAGGAAGTGTTAAGTGGAGGCCATAGATAAAATTGCTGAAGATCTAGAAGATGTAGCTAGACGGCAAAAGTTAAAATATTGTATTGAAATAGTCAGGAGAGAATAGTCAATGTGGACTTGTCCCAGTTAAAGAAAGGAACGGGTCCACAATTAATGATACGGAAAGAGTTAAAGAGAGATGGGCAGAACATTTTGAGAATGCGCTAAAGCTAAAATATTGTATTGAAATAGTCAAGGGGGAATAGTCAATGTGGACTTGTCCCAATTAAAGATAGGAACGGGTCCACAATTAGTAATAAGGAAAGAATTAAAGAGAGAGGGGCAGAACAATTTGAGAAAGCGCTAAACCCTGATATAGTTACGGCAGATAAGGAAAAGAACGAAAATATTTTTGAAACTTTGGAAGTGAAGGAATATTTATTTGCAAGGAAGAATTAGAGACACTACTAAAAGGATCGAAAAATAATAAGGCTCCTGGTGCTTAGATTTTTCTAGATATGGTGATTAGGAGTTAAGGATAAATTGGTAAAGATTATGAATAGGATTTTTTTTTTCTTTTTTAAGGGGAAGTACTTACTGATTTTCTATTTTTAATTATACCCCTCTATAAGAGAGGTGATGAGTGAGCTTGATAATTATAGAGGCATTAGCTTTGTTTCTGTAAGAAGCAAATTACTTAGTATGATGATACTTTAGATTAACATTGCTGCAGATAAGGTAAGAAATGGCATTCGTGGCTGGTTTTGTGTTGAATCAGGAGTTAAACAGGGTTGTGTTCTATTCACATTTATATGGATTAATTTGATGAGCTTTGTCCTACGCAACCCGGCAAAGACTATGGGAGATCATAGTCAAATGGAAACGTAAAACTCTTACCAAAATTAGATAATTCTGATGATTTGAGCGTCCTAGATGAAACTGCTAACAAAATGTATGTTTTGACTTATTGGAACTTATTGGATGTTTTGAGAGCTCAGTGTGCAAGAACAGGCTTAAAAATTAATATTGAAAGGATTAAGTCGCCTGGACTGGGAAAAAGTGAAGGTGAAGAGCTAATGTTGGGTAACAAGAAGATCGATCAAATGGATAGTTTCACTTTACCTAGGTAGTTTTAGTTATTAACAATGGTAGATGCAGTGAAGATATTAAAGGTGGAATAGCCAAGACCTTTGTAATCTCCCCTCAAGTAAATTTGAGGGGAGAAATCTCCCCTCGTCTTCCTCGGTGACGGGTACCTTCCGATTGCCAGTGGAGGAGTGTTTTTGACACTTTATGATTTGGCGTACGGAGGATATGTCCAAGGTATCACCATCTTCGTTAACTCACAACGGAGGCGATGTCTGGTTGGCATGTACGAGTACAGATCTCGTCGCTGCTGACATGGTATCTCCAGCTGATCCTTAGGATCCGGCTAAGACAGTTATTTTCGAAGACAGTAAGACGTTTCTCCTATTCCGCGGTTAGCTTTAGGCATTCCATAGAGTAACCAACCTTAGGCATTCCATAGAGCAACTATGGCTTTTAGAAGACTGTTAGAAGCCCCTGAAATGCTAAGTTGACTTGGGCTATTCTGGTACGTTTGTCTTTAAGAAAAACTCTTTTTCAAATTCACCACTGGAAGTTACTGTACCACTTAAGTACTTGAAGTCTGTCACTTGTTCGATGTTTTTATCTCCTAGTTAGATTCCCATGGGTGAACTGCTAATTGACATAGCTTTAATCTTTGGGGTGTTGATGTGTAATCCAAACTCTTAAGCTTTCTTTGCGAGTTTGTTCAGGAATTCCTGAAACTTTTGCTTGTCAGCTTGAATAGCCAAGACACAGGGTGTTTCTTTCACAGTTGAAAAACGTTTCAAAAAATAGTTTCGATAAGTTTGCGAACCAAGATTAGAATAATGAAAGCTAGAGTAATGACAGTGGTCAAGCATGGCTCTGAAACGTGGGCACTCGGAAAAAAGGAGGAAATTCCTTAGATGTTTTCCAGAGGAATTGTCTACGGATTGTTTTGGTACCGGTCTAAGTGACCATATTTCAAACAGTAAGATGCACAAAAACGGTGGTTTTATCCCGTTTTCCACGGCTATAATGAGAGAAAGGTTGAAATGGATAGGGCACGCTCTCTAAATGGGAGATGACAGTTCTCCAAAGATCCTCCTTTTCGGCCAAACATCTAGGGTCAAACGAAAAGCAGGTCATCTCCGAATTGGGTTGAAAGAAATCCTAAAGAAGGATTTAAGGGAAATTGGAATTTCTTGGGTGGTGTAAAGAGGGAGGCTTCAAATAGATTGGAATGGAGGAGGATAGATTGGATTGCGTAGCCGTGTTGGCCTCAGGTGGTTTCGTGCTGCAGTGAGTTGTAAGTAGTAGTAGCAGCAGTAGTAGTGGCAGTGGTAGTAGTGGTAGTAGTAGTAGTAGCAGTAGTGGTAGTAGTAGTAGTAATAGTAGTAGTAGTAATAATAGTCGTAGTAGTAGTATGAGTAATAAGAAAATTAACAAAATATTTTTTTTCCTTGAATTGTTTTTGCCACAGCAAGCTATTTTGGCCTTGCAAATCTTTTTCTGAAAACAAAGAACAACAACTACCTTTGTATTAAGAACAATCCTCAACGTTCCTTGGCATCTCATAACAATTCTGGATGTAGCTGTCTCATCAGACACGCTGTCATTAAGTCGTAAATGTCCACGGCCTCGTTCAGCCCATAATCCCTTGTCAAACACATGAAGCTTGCAGTGAATCTAGTAAAGAAGACACATTAAAAATTGGTCAGGTTGAGTTCGTTGTAACATGCACCAACAGTTTCTGGATATTTAAAAGGAAATAATCCTTGTATAAGATAATAAAACAGTTAGCACTCCCTAAGTATATATTTCAAGTAAATGTAGGTTACAGTTCAGCTTACTCAAACATTGACAATGCTGACTTTTGTAGATGGGAGTGAAAATTTAGTAAATACTTTCGAAAGGATAAGACCTTACCTTAGACCTTAGTTCCTCTGGAGCCATTAGTGGCCCACAGAACGTCGACAAAATCTCTCACACTCGTCCCGAAGTGATGCTGCAGGGGTGTCATCTTTCCATTCAGGTAATAACGGGGTCTTAGTCGTTCTCAGATCTCGGTAAAAAGTTCGCCGCAAAGTGTTCTTTGGACGACCTCATCTTTTTCTGTCGCCTGGTTTCCAGTCGTAGGCTGTACGAGGAAGGCAACCTTCTTTCATACGGAGTGACGGCCTCTTCTTCCTTTTAACAGCAGTAATGAGAGACTGATAGGTTCTATTAAGAACTTCAGAGTTACTGACTCTCTGTTGCCAGCTTATGTTTAAAATTCACCTTAGGCACATATTTTCGAATGTAAGAATTCTCTTTTCGAGCCGTTGATTCATTTTCCAGCACTCAATACCATAGAGGAGTATGGAGAGCACATACACTGCTACTGAAGAGCAGTGTTCAGTCGCAAAGAATATTTGCTGCTTCTCCAAATAGGCTTTAATCTATTGAAAGCGCCGGTTGAATGACCAATTCTACGTTTAATCTCGGTCATTATTTCACCATCACAATCGATCCAGCTACCCAGGTATTTGAAATCCTTCACCTGTTCTAGATTTGTATTCTTTTGATGCAGAACAAGCAGCGAGCTTGTGATGAACATGCTCTTTATAAAGGATAAGAAGGCATTTAAGCAGGGGCGTCGTTTGGGGGTGGCAAGGGGGGGGGCCAGTTGTCCCCCACCCAATAATACCAAGAAAAAATTATTTTACATCCCATATCCTTTGACTATCCGGAGATGGACCCCGCTTGCCCCCCCCCCCAAATAAAAATGGTGGATATTCGCCCCTGCATTTAACCTATCTTTAGTAAAGAACGCTATCTCTTGACGAAATGAATTAAAGACAAATTTTCAGCCAAGTTTTTTTTTTTAAGAAAAGTTAATAGCGTTATTAAAACCTAAAACGAATAGAAATGTGTTCATATAGTAAGTAAAATTTTAAACAAGCCTAAATTACTATGAATAAATCAATAAGAACTAAAAGAACAAAATCTAAAGTTAATAGCAATACATTCAAACTGAAAATAAACAAAATTTAATAGTTGGGTTGCCATTCTCTCCAAACCCCCTAAAGAACAGAGTGCTTTTGTAATTTGCTGCAAACAATATGCATTTTGAAGAATGTTTTATTTTTCAAAAAAGGCAAAAAAATATTAATGCTAAACTAAAGAAAAAGTTAAAAAAACATCATAACATATATTTGTGATGATCAATTTTGTTTTGCTATTGTTAAATGGCCACTTTTTCCGTTTAAATTTTTTCCTTTGGAACCCTCCAAAAGAATACAGTGTCATTTAAATTTACTGAAAACGATTTTCATTCTGAACTGTATTTTTTATAATTGCACTTAAAAACAATCGAAATATTATTCAATTTAAAAAAAATAGTTATTTGTGTTACAATTTCCCTCTTTTTTTAAAAGGGGAAGTACCTAGTGATTTTAGGAAAACTTTAATTAAACCGCTATATAAGAAAGATGATGAGAGCAAGTTTGATAATTATTAATTAAAAAAAACTTTTTCCACAAAATAAATTTTTCAAAAAAAGTAAAGAACTCCATTAAACCAAAAATAAACAAAAATAGAATCAAATAATCTACCAAGCATACAACTACCACAAGTATCAATAAATAAATGAAACCCAAACAAACAGAAATTAAAATTAATAATACAGTCAAACTCAAAACGAACAGAAATTAATATGAGTAGGGTTCTAAAACCCTATGCTTTCTAAAAGCCAGAATATAATTTGTACTTAACTGAAAAAAAGTCTATTGTCAGTTTAATATACATATGCTGATATTTATTCCTTAAAATCTTAATTAATTTTTGATTTCTTAAAGTTATGAAAATGAAAACATTTAAAGAATTTCTTTCTGTAAAGTACAAATTGCCATACAAAAGGCCATATCAAAACGTTGATCGGAAATGTTTGGGGAAATGCTGGGCGTGGGGGGGGGGAGTGATTCTCCCTCCGATTACTTTTCACTATTAAAAAGGGCAATAGCCCTCTCAATTTCCAATCGAATGAGCACTATTAAAAAGGGCACTAGCCCTTTTAATTTCCAATTGAATAAGCCCTTTTTGAAGTTTCTGCAACAACACTTTCCATTAAAACCTTATATTCTCCCAGGGCATAACTTACAACCCTTGCCCTGATGGCTGTGGGGAGAGGTCCTCCTCAAAGGCATAATTTCCGGATCTTTCAACTACGTTGAACAAGATGGCTATCTCAATTTTTATTGGATATGTTTGGGGAAATGGTGGGCGTGGAAGGGGTGTTAGTTGCCTTCCAATCACTTTCGGCTATTAAAAAGGGCACAACCCCTTCTAATTTCCAATCGAATGAGCCCAGACAGCATCGTTCTTTACTTAGGCAGTCCTATTGCGCTGCCTATGATAGAACCCTTGACTCTGTTTCTGTAAGAAGCAAATTACTTAGTATGATGGTACTTTTACACCAAAAATACTAATACTAAACAAAAAAAAAAAAAATAAAAAAAACTAAAAAAAAAAAAAAAATAGAACATATATTTGTGACGATTACTTCCATACGCAATTACACTCGATACGATTGCATTCCTTCATTAAAACCATTAAAAATCTATTTTATTCCAAATTAAAGAAAATTTATAGCTAAATAGTTTTATTTTCTTGAACAGGTTCTTTGTAAACCGCTTTTTAGTTAGATTTCACTTTTTTTTTCAATTAACATACGACCATTCTTTGATAACTGTAGGAATATTTGTGATAGTTTTTGTATTTATGAACTAAAATATTGGATTGAAATTTCAGTTGTTAGCGAAATTGGAATATGCATTTGGAGTTTTCTGCCACTCCTAGTTCTTGTGCAATAATATTTTAAGATAAGCATTTGCAAACTTAGTTTTTTTAGATACACTGTTATAGTAACTTTTAAATATAACTTTATAAACTACAAAAGTATTCAATGATTATAAGAAAATTAATAGTCGGTTAGACAACTAAGATAGAAAATAAATAACTGGTCCGGAAATAGTATCACATGTTGAAACGCTTGTATTGCAATCTACTGCTTAACAGACTTCGCCACCACTTTGGTGACAATCACACAGTGTTTGTGATTAACACTGTGTTCCAATTTTGGACTTTTTTTTTAATCTGCTAAATTTTGGTATCCGGAATTGCTGCGTTTTACTCAGCTTTGTAATCAACAGCCTGAGAAATCATTGGATACCAAATTTACAAAAAATGCACTTTTTTATTCTGATTTATTTTATTCATACTAAGATCCATACCAGAAGGGTTTGAAGATGAAACTTGTGCATTGCTGACCAAGGTTGGTCAGAGGTGAGCGTATGTATTGTTAGCTAAATGAGATTAGGAACACATAGAACGCACTGCAGACCAAAGGAGAGAAGAGGGGCTGAATATGCATCGTAAACACTGTTGAACAAAGAGGGGTTGGAGATGGAGCACACACCATTGACCAGAGGCCTGAGTCGGCCTCTAAAAAGGATCACAGACGAAGCATATACACTATATAACAAAGGGGGTGGGAGATAGAGCGTATGAATTGTTGACCGATAAGGGATCAGGTGCGGAGCTTACGCATTTTGACAAAAGCGGCTTGGAGACGAAGAGTACACACAATTCGCCAAAGAAGTAGCAGACACAGAATCTGAACTGCTTACCAAGGTTTCTTGAAAGGGTCTATAAAACCAAACTGTTTAAAGCTGAGAATTTATCTTCTATTCAACTGCTTTAATTGACAAAACCATTAGGACGTGATGTTTGTCTCACAAGGAGAAATAAAGAAAAGCAGTGAAAAAAGAGAAATATGTTAGAATCTTCACAGTTTACCAGTAAAAAAAAGACAATGAAAACATTAGAATATAAGAAGTATAGTCAGTTATTTAGAATATTACACGATAACTTTATTGTTATTCATTGATTTATTGCCTTTCAAAACCTAAGAACCGAGCACTCATATTCATTCTGGGAACACAGTAACAAAAAAAGAGTTAACCCTTAGCATATAAAGCTGGAAAACCGAAGAGAGGCGACAGACTTTCTTATCTTCACTCAAAATTCTATTACTTCTAAGTTTTAATTTAGCTTTTTTTTCTCTCTCTCTCTTTTCTAACAGACTAAGAAATATTACACGTGGTTAAATAACTGGATGAAATTTTAAATATACCTTTGAATATTTTTAAATCTCGCCAATCCAATTTTGCACCACAACAACATTGGCACACAGTTTTTGATTATGATGAAGTCTTAGTAAATAGGAAGGCCAGTTCAATAGTCAGTGCAGCCCAAACAGCCGAGCATGAAGGTACTAATTATATGGGAAATAATAGCAAATACATAGTTCCTAATATGACATAACATATAACATAAAAAATCATAATCGCACACAATCGATACGAGTTCTACCAATTCCTCTGCGTTCTTTATTCTAGGCCAACCTAGTGCCAAAATTTGAAAACAAGCTTCGTGAAAATACACCCCTCTAAATCACCCATATTTGACCATATTTGTTAATGATAGGCCTAATGATTTGTGTATAATATTTCCTGGATGTAGTTTTACAAAAATTAAAACGCTAATTATAATCGAAAACCCATCTTTGCTTCAAAGACAAATTGCATAGCTTCATAAACAAGAAATTACCGCCGCATTGCATTTGTTTGTTTTAAGGACAATTATTACCATTCGTTACTACAGTAGTGACCTTTAGTGCCTGTAAGACTGGTTTTCGCCCACCAAAGTAAGGGTTTTAGCTATTCTTGAATTGTTTTTATTACAATGTCTAAATCACATTTAAAATGTAATATGTATATTTCAAAGTCAGAAGGAGGTTGTCATCTTCAAAAAGGGAGGCCTAGGAATGAATAAAACAGAAGATATGCAGCTATTTCCCAAACATCATACATCGATGTAGTAGAACTGATAAACACTTCATGATGTCCAAAACAAGTATCTAACATTTTCCAAATTTAATGGGAAAAAAAACAAGGTTTTCCATGCCTCTCATGTCAGTAGTTTCTTCCAAGAATCTAGACAAGGAAAATGCGAAAAATGTAGTTTGCAGCTGATAATATGACACCATTTTAGGATAAGCTATATAAAACTCTGGTTAGTAATGTTTAGGCTACATTTACTTGAAATTTCTTGTCGTAATCATACCCAGTCGCCCCTATTTCCTATAAAGTAAATATACATAGCCTCTGCAGATGGGACCAGTGAATAAAAATCTACTAGAATCATCCTTTCCACCTTTTACTCGTTTTTTAAACAGTGTGAATCACGTTCCTTTCGTTCAAGAAACAGATTCTCCTTTCACTTCGGACGCGACGATACACACTGTACCTAAGAGAAAACCCGATTTTACAGTTAATAGATTTTGATTCTGTGGTAGCCAGCAGCGTCACAAACTCACTTGCAATACATTGGTTTCATCTTCTTCTCCGGTAAATACTTCAACTTCGTCATATCTCCTCTTGGCAGCTCTTGCAGCTTCATATTCCTGGGCAGATTCGGTTAAGGATTTCGTCACCACTGGTGGCACTAATGCTGGAGCTGATGAAAATAACAAACCTACATGGCTTTCACCATTTGATGAGGAGGACTGTGCTTCTAAAATATGGTCCTCAGGCTTCTCTCCTTGCTCAACAACCTAAAAAAAAATAAAAAAAATACCAGTCATTTTTCACAAAGGAGCACCTATGACTGATTACCAGGTATTACTAAGATAATACTTGCTATCAATATTTTATTATCTTGAGCCTATATTATATGGAGGCGGAAACTATGGACTCGGCTCATAAAACTGTAAATGGGAAATTCTAGTTTATTTTTCAAAGGCCAAAAGTGACCGAAAGGCAACAAGCCCCTTTCCATGCTCGTTTCTGCCATCTCTCCCCCTCCCCGCAAACCCTCGTGGTATCAGATCGAAACTTTGAGGTACGATTTTGTTCGGAAACGTCTTAAGGTCTAATAACTATACGTCCAAGGTCGAAATTCCCACCTCGTAGCCAGTGGCGTTTTTAGGGGGGGACAGGCCCACCCCACCCTGAAATTCACGAAGAAATTTTTTAAGAGTTTAATTTCTTGGTTTTAGCAGTCCCCTTGATTTTTTGTTGTATACTTCGGTAATATATTGGAAGTGCTGTACATTTTTAACTTTTATGTATCTGTCTAGATCCTAAACTTTTAAAATCTCTCCCATTTCCTCAGCCGAGAGTTGTAATTTCCCTCGGTCATTCCATCCCTTCACTCAAGCCTCTGGCAGCTCTTATTTCATAATTATTGTGATTACGTTTGATCAGGTTGAAAACTGTGTAAGCTTCGTTGCTAGTATTTGACTTGTTAGTATATTTGAAAAGAAAGTGAAAGAAAGAAAGTGACTCGGTGACATTTAAAGAAGAAAATATATTGACAGATATCATAATGGCGAAACAAAACTGCCAACAATCTCTTTATCATTTTTTTTTTTCTCAAAAACAGTGCGTGTAATCGATGAAGATGATGCTTCGACTCGTACTGTTCCAGTTGTTGAGGCAAGGGTAGAAGGTACTCGGCTAATCCCATTCCTGGCAAAATCATTCCACTCAAAGGGATTATTAATCAAAGAGTTTTTTCTTTTAGTCCTATAACAACATTGCAGCATTGCATAATTATTTTCGACACCGTTGGACGACATGAAAACCACAAAAACAGTTTAAATACCTTATCTCACTTTCAAATTCAAATTGGATACTTTACTTGTAAATCCCAACCTTAGCAATACAATAACTTTCTTTAATACCTCAGAAAAGTTCAGAGATCCTTAAAACATTTTGTAGTTATAAAGCAGCCGTCAGAAGTCAGTAAATTTATCAGAAAAGCTATACTACACAGCGGATTAGTTTCTAAAGCAGAGTTTTTATTAACTTAGCAATTTTAGGAGATACACATATTGATTGTCTAACTGGTCTTAGACAGATTAGAGGTCTTCAAATTGGCTAATCGAGATGATTATTTTATCTGTTTTTAGTAGCATAGTAAGAAATAAGCGCAAAAAGAGGACTATAACAGTAATTTCCTTAGCTGCTGGTAAGTTTTTGGAGTTCCTATACCTTTTAGCTGATCCTCACCCCCCCCCCCCCCAAACGGAAATCCTAAATACGCTACTTTTGACAGCTTCAGATTAATGGTCTAAGTTACATAATTGACCCATCATTCACAGATACTTTTTAGTACAAAAAGGGCCATGTTTGGTCTTGGCTGTCTGATCAGCCAGGAGCTCTTAAAACCGTTCGCTATGTCAAGACTCCCCAGAATCCCTCTCAATGCTATACTCCAGGGGTAGTGATGACAAGCTCCTCATGGTACTCCTGAGAGTAGTAGCCACAAATAGGGGCCTACTACTGCTAATTCAGTCAACGTCAAGCCACTGGCCGTCCTGTCCAACGTCTGAACATGAGATAGGGTATTTCGTTCAATATGCCACGGAGATTGGATGGAAAGTAACGGGTAGTACAGGATCAACAATCCTTAAGAAAGTAGTAATGAATAGCGCAAGAAAAGACCCCTCGACGAGCAATGAGAACCAAGTCTGAACCTCGAATCATTTTTTTGAGTCAATCCATAATAACAACAGCAATAATAATAATAGTAATAAAAGCACATTCCAGAAACGAAACGTGCGTATGTCTGCCGCGTAAAACAAAACGAACAGGAACCAAAATAAAAAAAAAATCAATTAAATATGAGGATAGCAGATACTGCTAGGGATAAAGACACGAAATCTAAATCAAACAGAAACTAAAATGAATGATCATGTCAAACTTAAAACGAACAGAACTTTTAATATATGTTCGTTTTATATTTCGTTTAGTCATCCATAGCAGCATCTGTTTAATTCGTTTTGATTTCTGTTTTTGAAATATTACATTACTTTTGGCTCGTCCCAGGTTTTAACACGGCTCTTTAGTTTTCTTTGAATATAATTTTTGGAAATCGTTTTTAAAATTAATACAAAACAATCAGAGCTCAAATTCAAGATATGGAATGGTAACCAAGCTAATTTTTCAGATATTTGGTTCAACAGTCCGTCGAGGAATCGCCAACTTTCAAAGCTCATCAATACCAGGTAACGCCTGATAAGTGTGGCGAAAGTACAACAAGCGTGGCGGAACTGTACCAAGCGTTACGAAGACTATGCCATGCGTGGCAGAACTGTACGGTACACATGGTTCGCCAAGATATACAACAGATCAGTCTTGATCTAGAGCTTGTGGTATAAAGAACTCTTTTTTGGATAAAACCTGTTTTATATTGTGAGTGATTTCCCAGTGGACTCTTATTTGAAGAGTTTTATTTATAATCGGCTTATCTTTTGTTTGGTTATTTTGACCTCTGTGATTTTCCCTGGGACCAATTATTTTAACTCATTGTTGCCAATTGGAGGTTGCCAATAGACGATTTTTTCCGTCGAATCTTGTATAAAAAAAAATAAATAGCCAAATTACTAGAATTCAGTCTATTTAAACCAAATTTCAACCTTTTCTTAAGGTGCGTCGACAGTACCGCGTGGATCGCTTGGGACCAAGCAGAAGAGGGGAGAGAACCTGCCGGAAGCCCCGTATAGGTATCTGCCGGTTTTAATTAGCCTTAAACTGCAGGGGACAGGTGAGCAGGTCTGGACGCTTCCCTTGCTCCTAGTTATCTTTGTACGGCTATTTAACCTTCTTTCTGACTAAGTGAGATACTTGCTATATGTTGGTTTGCTACGTACAATGCGGAGCCAGAAGGCTATACTGTCTCCGATCTTAAACTTTTTATACCGTTCCCGGGCTGTGGGAGATGTTTTAACTGATATTGCAAATACTGGTGCAGACTTTTTTAGCAAGGATGTAGAAATAGAAACAAAGAAAATATTGTGGAATTATTTACAATGCGCAAATCCCTCACTTGACCGACGGAAAGCTGCAGACAACTGTCTGGATATGCTAAAAATTTTTGAAAAGTGTGATGAAAAGCAGATAGCCTTACCCCGTTTCGTACTGTACGAGCCTGACGAAGTACTAGTTATTACAGGGGAATTAAGTGCTACACTTACTCGTAAAGTTAACGAACTATGTGTCAAATTCGATAATTACGTCCTGTCGAAGTGTAACCCACTGCCTTCTTTGTCTCAAGCCCCCACACAATCATCCAAACCCTCTTTTGCCGTTACATTAAAGAATCCACCTAAAACGCTGAATGACCCCAAGGACCGCAACATTTTTATTGATAACTTGTGTGGTGGCTCAAAGTCGGCGATAATTGAGCTTAGACCGGGAAAAGATACTTGGCGCCTCGTCGTAAGTGATAAACATGAAGCTACTGCTGTAGCTGATGCTACCAAATTAGCTCCATTCGCTAAGCTTACAGCTAAAAGTTCTAGTGTATTATGGAATTGCCCGTTTCGTTCCTGACAGTGTTACTGACGGCCAGTTGCAAAATTTGATAACTAACTGTACCGAAGTCTCCCGTATCGGTGAAACTAGGTCCTACAAGCTTTGGTTCTCCCACCAAGAAGACTTATTAGCAGCCATTTCCTCGTCAATGATAATCGAGTATAAGCGAATCCCCATTGATAAGTTTCTCCCTCTCCCTCCTCGCTGCTACAACTGCCAAGCTTACGGACATCTTGTCCAGCACTGTAAAGCTCTTACTCGCTGTTCGCGTTGTGCGCAGATAGTACATTCGAACAAGCAGGAAACCCCCTGTCAAAATAAAATGAAGTGTGCGCTGTGCAACCAAGCTGACCATCCTTGTTACAGCTACAAATGTCCTGTCACACAAAAACTTATGAATCCCCTAAAATGAGTACTGATCTACGCGTTACATCATCGAATATTAATGGAGGCGTCTCAGTGAAATTATCCATAATCCAAACTCCATGTGAGACGAATGACGTTCTCTGCCTACAAGAGCACCTTCTCACTGCCGACAGTCTATGTTTGTTGAGCAAGACTGCTTCTACTGTCGTAATTATTTGTGCCACTAGACACTCCAGGGCTGGTCAGCCGAGTGGAGGTTCTGCTCTTCTTCCTAAGGTGTCCTCAAGCCTTAAAACTTTTTCGGCAGTAACTATTTTATAGCAGTCAAAATTCAGAATTATTTGGCGGTCTCAGAGTATTTACCCATCGATTACCGTAATGCTACATCGGAGAGACAATTTGATCAAGCATGCCACCAAGTCAGTTCCCTTGTGTCTGATTGTGAACTGCAAAACCTAGCAGTAATCCTTGCTGGTGATATGAACTGTAACATTTTTGACGACAGTAGCAGTCGTGCTAAAATTCTGAATAGTATGTGCCCCCAGCTCTTGGCGGTCGAGAATACCCAATGTTTCCCATATATCCATAACTCCGGCAGTACCTCTTCTCTGGACTTCTTCATGTGTTCCCCGAGTGTAAAACCAGACTCAGGATACTCACTTATCTCCACAAGTTTCGAACCATATGCCTATCAGTAATATATTCCCTGTTCAACTTATTGCACCGAGTGGTCCAAGTCCAGACAATGATAGTAAATAGCATGAAACCACTGACTGGGCTCGTGCAGATATGTTTATGTTCCGGGCTGTTAGTGATTCTATTTTGAAAAAAATCAAAGTAACGTTTCATCTACTTTCCCCCCAAAAAAACTATTAACCTTTGCAGAGAAGCAAATATTGCTGAATATTTACTGTGCAGAGATCGTTCACGCTCTACGCTCTGCCGAGCGTGCTAGTTTACCCATACGAAGAGTACGTCTTGGAACTGAGAGGCATGGTTGGTCAGGTAATCCTGACCTCGTTAATTCTTGTGCTAAATCGAAATTCTGGTTTCATGTCTGGAAGGAGTGTGGTATGCCACGGCTAGGTTTGATAAATGAAATTCGTCTGAAAACAAAGTGACATTTTACGAGAGCACATAGGCAACACCAGGCTAAATCAGTAGCAGAAGTATCAAGCAAAGCCACAAATGAACCTAATTTCTTAGGGAAACTGCTCAAAAGAGATAATTCAAAAGCCAATAATGCTTTCAAAATTGACAGGGACAAGTGGTATGGTTACTTTAAATGTGAATTTTCGGAGTCTTATCCATCATTGTCAAACCAATATGAAAGGGAGCTTGATGGTTGCTTAGGCCAATCAACTGATTAGATCAGTTTTATTGTTACTCGATTTGCGGTTACTGAGTGCATTGCTAAGCTACAAAAGAAAAATTCTTGTGGTGTTGATGGCCTTTTTGCACAGCACCTAAGATGTGGATCCTTTCTCCTGATTCAGCATCTAACCTTACTCTTTCAGATGATATTCTGTAGTGGTATAGCTCTTGATTTGTTTAATATTGGTGTAATAACCCCGGTATTTAAGAGGGGAAATCCCAAAGACCCCTTTTCTTCTTTGAGACCTATTACGGTGTCGCTGATTTTATTCAATGTTTTTGAGTTACTAATTATTGACGAGATATCTGATAAGTGTTATACACCGGATAAACAATTCGGCATCAAGAAAGAAGTAGGCCGTGACCAAGCTCACCATTTGATTGCTAATTTACTTCTACATACTCATGAAAATAATGAGGTAGTATATTTTGCCGGGTTAGACGTATCTAGAGCTTTTCGACACGGGTATACATCCACATATCTTCTTGACTGCTTATAAGCGTGGAGTCAATATTTCTGTCATCAAATCGATACGTGATATGTATAAAAAGCTAAATGCCAAAGTTAAGGTTACCATCTCACCTGGTACGCTGGAACTCACTCCATCAATTCAGTAAAAAAGGGCATTAGACAGGGTACTGTTACTTCTCCTCCCCCTGTTTAATAGTACTGCCGTTGTGCCACAACAGAACGTTCTAACCACGTGTATATTTAATGGTGTTGATACTTCACTAGCTAACTATGCTGATAACATCCTTGATATTAATAGAACAGCCTTTGGAATTGAGGAAAATTTTGGAATTCTCGATAGGGAGTATAAACGTATAGGTCTTCGATTTAATGAAAGTAAGACTGAGTTCCTGGTGTTCAATCACCGTTCAGATTGCCCGACAAATGTTCAGTTAGGTGAAGATGTTATTAAAGCATATTATACACTGACGTATTTTGGTGTACTAATTGGGTCGAGTCTTCTCACCACGCGTCAACTGTCGAAATATTCTTTTGCCAAAAAATCTAGGAATGCTTATTATTTACTAATTACATGACAGTTTAACTTTGACCAACGTATCCGAGCTAGTATTTATAATGCATTTGCTGTTCTGCATTTACTTGCCCTTGGACCATTTTGGTCTCTTCTTACTGCTTCATATATTAGGGATGTACGGAAGTGTTTTTACAAGTATGCGAAATATTTGCTAAGGCTGCCTCTCTGGACTAATAACAGCTCACTATCCTTGCGGTATGGAGTTGCAAGTCCTGTGTCCGCGGTACAGAAAAGAAATGAGACATACCGGAGGCAGATTATTGGTGAAAGAACCTCTGAAGTTGTCCGTCTTTGATAATAGGTTTGTTCTTGCATACAATTGCCCCTATTTGTATTTTTTTTTATTCTTGTCTGTTCTTCTATGTTTTGGTTCTGTTTGTATTTGTCAGAATTTATTTTTCTTTCTTTATACTCCATCAGTGTTGTATTTTACATTTATGATGGGCAATAAATTTATACATACATACATACATACATACATATTGAGATCCATCGAAGTCTGATTTTGTTTCTGAAATTCTTTAATTACAATCCCTTTACAATTTCCTTAATTAAAATTTCCTGAGCTTCTGCTTAAACGCTCTGCTACCGATAGCCTTTCAAGTCTACATTCATTTTTCTTATTTTTGACACAAAACTCGTTTGGCCAAAAAATTCACCATAGAGAATAGGAGAGCAAACCTTGGACTGTGTAGAGGCGTTAGACATATTTGGAAGAGAATACGTGAATATGTGTATCAGCGTGGGCGTTTTGGTCCAAGAGCGCATTCTTTTCAGCATTATACCCTCACCACCCAATGCCCATTCTAAATGTCAACCCTATGATAAGGCATCTAATGCTTTTAATTATCTGGAAATACTCAATGCTGTAAAATAAGAAAAGAAAACAAACCAGTGCACGCTCGTGTAGGTTTTGGCCAAAGATAAAGGTGGGATTGGTATTTGAGGTGGCAACCGAGGTAGCTACTTGGGATTGAGCCGTGACTTCGGTAGATGTCGTTCTAAAATAAATAAAACAGATTACTTCCAAAAGTTTTTACTTTAATACGTTGAAGAGCATATTCCAGGCACTCTGTTTCTGCAAGGGGTACACAGAAGCATCACTCTTTCTTGGAATTTGTAGGTACAGAGTTGAGTGAAACAAGAATATATAAACAACGGGTAAAACTTTTAATTGAGACAGTTAAAATGTACGCTGAAAAATGCCCCATAATTTCGGCCTCACATCTCGTAGGCTTCCAGATATGATGCCGGAATTTTTGGGTATTTTGTAGTAAACACTCTCTTAAGAATGGTTCTAGGCGTTTACCCCTCCCCCGAAAAAAAAACGAAAAATACCCCCAGAGGAAAATACCCCCAGCGGAAAATACCTCACCGAAAAACATCCCGCCGAGAAAAAAAACCGCCAGCAAATACCCCTCCACGGAAAATACCCCCACCCCGTAGAAAAGAAGGCTATCCAAATTTGAGAATTTTATTTGAGTTTTTTTTTGTTTTTTTTTCCGTAGGCAGAAGTCATTTTGGTATAAAGTATTTTACGCCACTCACTCAAGTTTACGCTGTGTAAAACTCGAGAACAAACCAGTTTCTTCGTTGGTTTCTTTCAGCTTAGTGTGAGACAAAACAAAGAGACGTGACAGAATAGATGGGAAATACATAATCAAATATATAAATTTTGGCTATATAGTTGCACATAAGGGGGGGGGTGGAGTATTTGGACAGTTTGAACTCAGAAAACAATTCTTACTCAATAATATGCAGAATAATTGTACCTTAGCATATTTTGCCTGCAGACCAGCTATACTTTACCCCCCCCCCCTCCGTTATGTACAAATATATAGCCCAAATTTGTTCTAAAGTAGGGAAGAACCTAGCAAAAAAACCGGTTTGTTATTGAGTTTTACACAGTGTAAACATAAGTGATTGGCGTATAATACACAAGTACCGGAATTTTTCATGGAGAGAGAGCCGGGTTTTCCGGTATTATTTAAAAACGATCAGAAATTAAATTTTAAAAAACAAGTCTTTTCAACTGAATGTAAGGAGCTACTTCAAAACTTGAGACGAACAAAAATTTTACGTATATGAAAGGAAATGCCCCTTCCACAGGACCTTGCTCTTTACGCTAAAGTTTTGACTTTTTGTCCAAATTCTTTAAGAACGATTCCTGAAACACAATGACCGTTTAATTAGAACAATAAGCTTTGTTCAAAAATTCTATAAGAAAAACTTTAGCGTTAAGAGAGGTCTTGCGGAGGAGGCAGCCTCTTTCACAAACGTAATAATCTCTGTTCTTTTTAAAGTTTGAGGTTGCTCCTTACTTTCAGTTGAACAGCTTGTTGTTTTTTTATTTTTACTTACAGATAGTATTTGCTAATGGGAAACATGCTGAACAGGTTTTTTAAAGAAAAGTAAAGAGCCACATTCAACCAAAAATGAGCAAAAATAAAGTCAAATAATCTTCAAAGTACTAACTATGGAGTCTAATAGAAAAAAAAAACAAATTATATAAAGTTTTTTTTTCTATGAAAAAGACTATGTCAATAAAAAATGAACAGAAATTAATTTAAGAAACTTTTTCTGCAAAACAAATTTTTCAAAGAATAGCAAACAGCTTTGTTGAGCCAAAAATGAGTAGAAATAAATTCAAATAATTTTCCAAGCGTAAAACCCAAAACGAACAGAAATTACAATAAATAACCGATCCAAACTCAAAACACGCGAAAATTAACATTATAGGGCTGACAACCCCCACACATCCTCAAGACCAGAACATAATTTGCACTTTACTGAAAACAAAATAAATTTTATGTGTTTTCACTTTTTAGACTTTCTAACAAATAAAGAAGTATAAAGTCTATAAGGAATAGATATCAGAATATGTATATCAAACTGAGAATACACGGGTTATTGTTTTTTTTTTTGTTTTTTTTTAGTAAGGTGAAAATTTTTTTCTGGTCTTGAGAAGACATGGGTGTTGTCAGCCATTCTGCTTTTAATTTTTGCTCTTTTCGAGTTTACTAGGTTATCTATAATAATTTCTGTTAGTTTTGGGTTTCATTTATTTATTAATGGTTATTTGTGGTTGTTTTACACTTGGAAGATAAGGAAAACTAACTCGTAGAATTTGACAACGCTTTCGTCCCTAAAAACTTAAACAATAAGAATTTGTTGGTTCCCAAAGCCAATTATCCTTTCAAAGGATAGCTAAACCTTCTGAAACTTTTTGGTGCATATATTTTAGCTTAATTTTGATGATTGTTCGCATACATTTTATTTTCTTCTTCATTTTTTTTAATTTGGCACCCGTAGCTGCCAAAAATTGCAGAAGTTTTTCCACTGGGGGGGGAGTATTTTCTGTAGGGGTTATTTTCTAGGGGTTAATTTCTGGGGGAAGGGCATTTTCCGTGGGGGGGGGGATATTTTCCGGGAGATAAACGCCTAGAATCCTTCCTTGTTTAGCTATTGTTTTGTAGTTCTGCTATAACAGAAGGGGTTGTTTTCCCTTACTCAAATGAGCAAAACCTAGATTAGTTTATAAGGCTTCGATCTGTTTTGGCCATCTCTCTCTGGCCGGGCTCCCCCCTTTCTTGGTATTCCTTATTAAATAGATAACTTTAGAAAATAATTTTGTCCCCTATCTTGTAGCCTTGGCCCTTATTTTGTCTTCTTGCCTCTCAGTTTATTCCTATTTTAAGATTGCTATAAGCTTTCTAGTATTCTCCCCAGAAATAAAGCTAAAGGGCCTGGATTCCCTAAGAATACTATCAATAGTATTTAACATCATTCTTCCTGTATTTTTATTATGAAGCTTCACGTTAACTAAAGAAGGCTGGTTGTTTTGTTAACGTGAAGCTTTATAAGAAAAATCTCTTCATGAAAAATTCCGATACTTGTGTGTTATACGCCACTCACTCAAGTTTACGACGCGTAAAACTCGAGACCAAACAGGTTTCTTCGTTACTTTAGAAACGAATTTGGGCTATATATTGCACATTAGGGGGTGGGGGGAGTAAAGTAGGCACAATTATTCTGCATATTATGAAGTAAGAATTTTTATCTGACTTCAAACTGTCCAAATACTTTACCTCCCCCCTTATTATATATTTCCCATCTATTCTGTCACTTGTCTTTGTCTTGTCTCGTGCTAAGCTGAAAAAAACTAACGGGAAATCTATTTTTTTCTCGTGTTTTACGCAGCGTAAACTAGAGTGAATGGCGTATAATACATGAGTACCAAAATTCCTTCACACACGAAAAAAAAATTCCAATAAAGTTCTCAAATTTGGAAAGACTTATTTTTCACGGCGGGGGGGGGGAGTATTTTCCACGGGGGGTGGGGGTATTTTGCGGGGGGGGGGGGGGTAAACGCCGGCCATCCTTAAGATACAGTCAAAAGTCTCGTCCATTATCTGTTTTCAATCTATTTTATACAGAAATGAAAAGGTAGAGCGGTCTAAGAAACTGCTTGGAGTTGACCTACAAAACTGTACTGAATATACGGGCTATATCAAGAGTCTTTCCCTATTTACAAAAGTTAGGAGTATCCTTTAATAAAAAAAAAAAAAAAAAAAAACTGTTAGCAAAGACTCGGGGAAACGATTCTTTTTATTATTTCATAAAAAAAAGAGTTTTTTGGCGAATTTGTATGGCTGTTTGAATAATTACAAATAAACCTTAAGATCGCGACCGATAATAGATACAAAAATTTTTTATTTCAGGATTGAACAGCGGTTCTTAATCCGCACGTCTCTTAGGCATAATTGTGTTGCGGAGCAACACTGACTCTTTCGCTGTTGCTTTTTGCTTTTTTTCTCATGACCAGCGGTCTGTAAATCCGAATTCATAGGAGATGCAAACTCAACATTCTTCCTGGGTATCAGAATCTCTAAAACGAGGTAGAAAAGTTCAAGTGATCCTCATAAAATTTCCAGTGATTTTTCAGAAACAAAAATAATACTGTTTTTTTCCTCGTGTACATGACTTAACTTAGACTTAAGGCTCCTGCCGAGGGTTTGGCGTAGAGAACGATGAGACTAGGCGCCTCCAGGTTGACCTATCGCTTGCCAGGATCGCAGCTTCGTCCATCGGGATGTGGGCTTGGGTGAGGAATTCATCGGCTTTGTCTTTTGACTTGCACGCAGCTTTCCGTATCCTCATACAGCTTTTCAAAGAGTGAGCAATATTTCTTGGGTAGACCCGTAGTTCTTAGTATCAGCCAAAGTGAACGGCGATCAACAGAATCGAAGGCAGCCTTAAAGTCCACGAATGCGATGTATTCCACCCTCGTCAAGACGGCTCAGTTATTGGTCCGAAATCTTTCCAGGGACATGCTGGGGTCGTGGAAGGTAAAGGGGGGGGTAGGTCATCTGAGGCAGTATCATAGTTTTTCGTTGCAAAAAAATTTTTCGGGTGGTGGGTTGCGGGTCCAACTGACCCTAGGCCTGGGATCTAATTAGAGCTAGTACTTGCCTAGATACTGAGAGTCCCTGGGGTGGGCTCCACCCACCTCATAAGGTTGAGGCTGCCCATTAACATGGAGCGTTTAGATAGGGAAAACCCAATATCCAGAGGCACGTGGTCAGCAGACATAGTCTGCCTCATTCCGGACGAACTCGTGTACATGGAGTAAGTCAAAGCAGAACAATCCTAGCTGGGAAAGTAAAGTTTTTCAGGACAATTTTATGTAGTTCTCCGGCAGAATATTAAGTTATCTTTCTGAGGACCAGATAACAAAATTCTGTATTTCTTCTAGATTTCTTATATGATTCTGGAGACATCGATCTCGAATGCGAAATTGCAAGACAGCATGAACTTTCTTATATACGGAATTGCTTTGTTCACTTAGAAAAATCAAATAATTCTGAATACTGCTAGAACTTCATACTATTTCTTCAAAAACCTTAGCAAAATTGCCGTATGTCTCATATATTTTTCTGAAATATACGGTAAATCATAATCTCTAAATACAGAAGTTCCGATTCCCTAGTCGATGAAGTTTTACTTTTTCTCTGACAAAATGGAATAAGCTTTCTATAACTAATTTTGCATTGTCGAATTTAAGAATAATGGTATTAAAGCTATAGCACGTACAGTTATTTTTGTTATTAATTTAAAAAACTTTTTCCACAAAATAAGTTTTTCAAAGAAAAGTAAAGAACTCCATTAAACAAAAATTTAGCAAAAATAAAATGAAATAATCTACCAAGCGTGAAACTACCACAAATCAACATCGATAAGTAAATGAAACCCAAAACGAACAGAAATTACAATAATTAACCGAGTCAAACTCAAAATGAGCATAAATTAACACAAGTTGGGCGCGAAATCCCTATGCCTTCCCAAGGCCAGAACAAAATTTGCACTTTACTGAAAAAAATATAAATGTTTTTACTTTTATAACTTTAATAAATCAAATAATATAAACATTTAGATTACTAAATATCAGTATATGTATATTAAACTGACAATGCACATTCATTTTTATAAGCTGATAATTTCTTTTTATTTAGCTTTCCTTCAAAAGCAGAGTCGCTAATAACTTCCAAATTCCCCCATCCCAAAACGTAAAAGTGGAAAGGCGTCATAACATCCAACCGCCAGGAGCACTAACGTCAGGTGCACTACAAAATCCGTCATAACATCGACAAAAAAATCCGTCAGAACCACTAACCGTCATAACATCTAAAATTTTAGAACCGTAGTTTTTTAGGGTTTAGGCGGGAAAAGGTACCTAGGTTAGGTTAGGTTACATATTTAATATATGCTATGCTTTACCCCCACCCTCCTGATGTACAAATATATAGCCGAAACTTATTTCTAAACTATTATATACTTATTACTATTATATAAACTTAAAAAATTTTTTAGATGTTATGACGGTAAGTGGTTCTGACGGTTGGATGTTATGACGTTTAGTGCTTGTGACGGTTAGTTGAAATGGTAGCACCCCCCGTAAAAGTCTAAAGCTTGTTGCGTAATTTTCGTTTTACTGAAAAGTGTATGTATTTTGACCATTATGCATTTTTTTTAAAAAATATAAGCATAAATCATTTTAATAATCAAGATGACTGGAAAGAACTAATGAGAATAAACTGAATATTTAATATATAACGATATTGATTGCTGAAAATTCAGCAATCCAAAGTTTTATTTGACTATAATTTTTATTTTTTTCAATGTTGCAAATACAAAAGAAAATGTTTGTAACTTATTTTGTTTTCAGTAAAGCGAAAATGACGTGACAAGTTTTGAGACTCTTACGTTTAGGGAACTGGGAAAAGGCTAGTAGCCGAACTTCTGTTGGTAGTAATTTTTGTTCGTTTGAAGTTTGTTTTGAACATTCAATTTGATTTTTATTCGCTTAAGATTTAATTATTCATCTATATTAGTACCTATTAGTTTTATGCCCTCTGTGATCGTTTATTTTAATTTCTGTTCGTTACGGGTTTCATTTATTCTTTAGAAGTAACTTCTTGCCATTTTGAGTTTGAATTATTATATGAATTTATTTCTGTTGGGCTTAAGTTTAATAAAAGACAGTTCGAACAGGGATAAATCCTTTTATTAGACAGCGAAAAAAAAACAATAAAAAAAATATACTGGATATTTCGATCACATGTACAGTGGTCATCAGCAGAAACACTAAAATAAAACAATTAAGCCAATAACATTATATATATAAAAAAATAAAATAACTACAGAGCCTATTGTTTATTGCTCTTGTTTTTGTTATTTTATTTTGTTTTTTTGCAATGCAATACCGGAAGCAATTCTTCTTGACCTCCCAGGCTCCGGTTCGTTAGCTTTATATGAACTAACAGCTGGGCAGAGGTCAAACGCATTGGGAGAAATGGACCTTATTTTATCCGACTTCAGTAAATTATCGTAAATAGAATTCAAGCAAAATTCACCCGCGTCTCTTTTCAGAGCTAGGTTCTTGAATAAACTTTTCTTAATTTCAATTGTTCCCTGAAAGTTTGCTTTAAACGCACGTACCTAGAAATCAACAAGGCATAATCGAACAAGATAAAATGGTCGGGAAAATCGAAATTGTTCCGATAGTGCTGACGTATCTTTTCAGAGCTAGGTTCTTGAATAAACTTTTCTTAATTTCAATTGTTCCCTGAAAGTTTGCTTTAAACGCACGTACCTAGAAATCAACAAGGCATAATCGAACAAGATAAAATGGTCGGGAAAATCGAAATTGTTCCGATAGTGCTGACGTCTCTTTTCAGAGCTAGGTTCTTGAATAAACTTTTCTTAATTTCAATTGTTCCCTGAAAGTTTGCTTTAAACGCACGTACCTAGAAATCAACAAGGCATAATCGAACAAGATAAAATGGTCGGGAAAATCGAAATTGTTCCGATAGTGCTGACTATCTTTTCAGAGCTAGGTTCATGAATAAACTTTTCTTAATTTCAATTGTTCCCTGAAAGTTTGCTTTAAACGCACGTACCTAGAAATCCACAAGGCATAATCGAACAAGATAAAATGGTCGGGAAAATCAAAATTGTTCCGATAGTGCTGACGTGAAATCTTCAGGTTTGGAATTTTGCTTTAAGGTTGACGAAATAGAGTCTTGGTGCTGTAGCAATCTCATTTTTAAATTCCGGTTAGTACATCTCACATATGAGCTTCCACAAGTACATGGGATCTGATAGACCCCACTTTGCTGCTCAGATGAAGTTCAATCCTTCCCAGAATTTAAAAAAAAACTACCGAAAGTATTACTACTCTTTAAAGCTACCTTTGAACCATTACTTTGTAAAATTCTCTTAAGTTTTTCACTTAGTCCTGGAACATATGGTCAAAATCGAAACGCATTCTTTTCTTCAGTTGTCTCCAAGACTTCCTTTGAAATCTCTAAAAACTGTTTCCTTCTTTTTGAAAAAGTCTGATCAATTAATTAATCTAGATAATGGTTTAACCTTTATCACGCTCGCCAATTAAAAATTGGTTTGAACATATCTTTAACTGATCGCATTTTTAGTATTTATTTTCTGAAATTTATTATGGAAGAGTTGTCTTTTCTAAGGGAAATACTAATAAGTGAACATTATCCAGGTTGGTTAACTGACCAGACTTTTACCAGTTGCAAGCAAACACAGTCGCAAGTTGTCGCAGAGTTTGAAGTTAGTACCCTTAACCGTTCCTAAAACATTTTATGTCACCTTTTTGATAACTTGGACACAGATAGTGTCTTTTGATCTAGCTCAACATTCTCCAAAATTTCACCTCAATACCCTAGGATTTAAGTTGATTTTATTGCTTTATTTTTTGCCTAACATACTCCAAGTAATAAGGTTCAAACGGATCGACTTGAAGATCTCTGGGATCCTCTTCTTCGACGTGTGACTCATCTAAAGAATTCCTGGTTGAGTCTGATGAAGAAATTGAGTCTGATTGAAGTTGAATTTGATAAAGGAAAAGATCGGGTGTCATTCTCCGTCGCAACTTCGCAACTCATTCACTTTGATGCCTGAAATGTCAGAACCATAGTCGTAACAGAAATAGATGCTGGTTGGTCGCTTAATCAAGTAGATGAGCGACTTTACAGGATTTTATTCCACTTAAAGCCTTTCTCCATTGGGTCGCTGTCTGTTTTTAGAGGTAGTAACCACGGTTTGTTGCTGATACGTTGGTCGCTTAGAGATTATATTCTTGAAACTTAACACGTTTCTTCTATTTTTACCCACAATTCGCTCTTTTTTTTTCTTTCTTTTTTGTGTTCTTAGAACATCCAACAACAAAATTTTTACCACTTCTCGGAGCTTCATAAAAAAAACTACCGTATGATTGCATAGTTTTTTAAATGTATTATTCACTTCTAACGTGCAAAAGATTGTGTTTCGTCTTTGAGACTCTGGAACTTGTCGTTTGGCAATCAACTTGTTTTGTTTGTTAGTTTTTACGCACATTAGAATAACACTGTCCTTGGAATTCCATGCCTGGCTGTCAGAAGCATTTGAATATAGCTTTATGCACCAAAATATATATTTATATGGATTATAAAATGTGAATTAGAGGAAAATCCTAAAAGTATGGTAATTTCCAAGAACTCGAGGTCTGCTTCTAAATTTTCTTTTTAAGATTTCCATGTTACAACCCCCCCCCCCCGCAACTGACACCACTGATGATTGCAATAATAAAAATGAATAAATTGCGCAAAGCTTTTGAATCAGTGATTCCCAACCGATTTTGGGCCATGTCCCATCTAGCCATTTCTAAAATCCTGACGCCCCCTCGTGATATTTAAATTTTATTATCCAAAACTTTACATAGGTTTACAAAATTGTGTCCGCTTTACAGTCGTAACTACACACTTACGACCTTCAGGCGTACGGTAATAAGTGAAAATTACGTCTACCTATGACCGTAAACTTTTAGCGTAGTGATCTAGGAATATTAAGTACATACAAAGTCACTTTCGGATAAAATGTCATAAATGGTGTTTAAGCTTAGCAGCGACGATATAGTATGACGCATTCATTGTACAACAACTGAATAATAAGTCATTTCAGTCCTTTTTCCGAATAATCTTGATGAGTTGCGCAATCTTGTAGGCAAACATTACAAAACATCAGTTGTTTGGTTTGATCTAGTTTGTAGTGGTTTTACGACTCAATAAACTAGTTTATTTACACACAAATATACAAGTACAAAGTATTTGGTAATCTCTTATTATTGCAAGATTATCTTAATTGCCGGAAAACGTTAACGTGCTCAGCGCAAGTATGTTGGAGTTTCAAGGGGCTTATGTCCATGAAAACCACCGAGAAAATATGAATTGAACTGTTCAGAGGCTAGTTTGACCAAGTCCACAAAACATATAGTGGAGGAGATTCATTGCTAGTTTTGATGTTAATGCAACAGTGGAACGAAATGGCTGCAATTGAAAGTTGTTGAATGAATTTGCATTGCCAGTTTAATATAGATATACTGCTATTTAGTAATCAAAATGTTAATATTATTTTATTTATTTAAGTTATAAAAGTAAAAACACTAAATTTTTTTCACTAAAGTGCAAATTTTGTTCTGGCCTTGGGAAGGCATAGAAGTTTTGAGCCCAACTTATGTTAATTTCTGCTCGTTTTGAGTTTGACTCGGTTATTTATTGTAATTTCTGTTCGTTTTGGGTTTCATTTATTTATCAATACTGATTTGTGGTAGTTTCACGCTTGGTAGATTATTTGATTTTATTTTTGCTCATTTTTTGTTTAATGGAATTCTTTACTTTTCTTTGAAAAACTTATTTTGTGAAAAGTATTTTTAATTAATTATTAGTAAAGACGGTGGGAGCAATGAGGATGTTAAAAGTAGAATAGCCAAGGTTCAGGGCGTTTTTTCACAGTTGAAAAAAGTTTGTAAGGATAGAAACATAAGTCTGCGAACCAAGATTAGAATATTGGAAGCTACACGACAGTGGTCAAATTATGATTCTAAAGCAGGAGCGCTCCAAAAAACGGAGTAAGATTTGCTAGATGTTTTCCAAAGAAATTGCCTACGGATTGTTTTGGGTATCCGGCTGACTGACTATATTTTAAACAGTCGGCTGTGCGAAAAGTGTGGTTCAATCCCGCTTTCTAGGGCTATAATAAAAGAAAGGTTGAGATGGCTAGAGCACTTTCTGCGGATGAAGGATGACAGATTGCATGAAAGATATGTCCTTTTCGGCCAACCTTCTAGGGCTAAACGGAAAGCAGGTCGTCCGCAATTGGACTTGGAGGATGTCATAAAGAAAGATTTAAGGGAAGTGGAAACTTCCTGGGAGGACGTAAAGAGGAAGGCTTAGAATGGAGATGGAGGAGGAGCGTGCGTAGCTGTGTTGGTCTCAGGTGGCTTTGTGCTGCGGTGAGTTGTTAGTAGCAGTAGAAGCTCATTCTTTTCTGTCCACTGGCTGACATCGACCTCGTTTTCTAGACTATTTTTCCTTGTTTTCATACGTCTTGTAAAGCCAGTGTGGTCTTAGAATGTATTCAAACCGTTTATTATTAAAAAACTATAATTTAAAGTATCATAAACGACAATAACAGCCGAATTCGTGTTTTGCGTCATGAGTAGTTGAAGCAAAGGTTACCAAATATTTGCCTTTCGAAAATATCACGGGAAACACATGCTTTTATAAAAATGGCTCTTCCAGGCGTTTTCTTTAAGTTAGAAATGCTCAAATTAATAGTAATACTATTAAATTAGTAATAATAAAATTGACAGTAGAGCTTCAATAAAGGTTCTGGGCAGGGTTGCCACCCCCTAGGGATCTATCACTATTTATAGTAATTTTATTTTTGCCTAGTGATTTTTTTTTCGGTTAGCGATTTTTACTGGTTTTCTTTTTCTAAAACTAGTAAATTATTTCCTAAATGAAGTGATTTTTACGATATAGCGCATAAATGTAAGTGAACACATCACCAAGGAAGCTAATTATTATTAACAATCATACTAATTACAAATTGAAAGCAAGAGGTGCTTTAGTGAAAACTTACTGACAGCCGAAAATAAACAAAAACTACTCTCTTTGTTCTGTCATAAAAGGCATAGTTAATTGAAAATAAGTTATTCATGTTTGACAGAGACTGGGTTGATATGATTTGCGTTTCAATTCAGAAGTTGATATTAAATTGCATAAAGTGATACTGCTTAATTAGGAAGTTTTATGGCTGTAAGCCGGCATAGCAAGGAATTTAATTTGTCACTTTTTATTGAACATTTGAACTGAGCCATTATTCATTAATCCGTGTTGCTTATTTTTTGTCTTTTTATTTTTATTAGCAATATCCTTTTCGAAAGTTCAGTTGCAACTGACATTTAATGGTTAATATAGTTTGGTGTGGAGAGTCAGACAAATTAAAACAATTCCATGCGTGAATTTCTAAAAATTTTCCCATCTCCCGTGTAAAATTTCTCCTATAAGTGTTTTCCCGGAAACTTCCCTCCCCATGGTAGATCCCCGGCAGAAAATTTCCAAAACAAATACTACATGCAAGCAATGGGCAAATTGTATAGCTTGCAGCTTTTTCACCAAGGACTGTCGGGGTCATGTCCCCCCAGAGACTTGGTTATTAGACCTTTCGACTTTCAACAAAGCTAAACCGAATGGCCATCTCAGAATTTTAACCAGATCTCTTTGGGAAAAAAGAGCTCAGGAGAGGGACTAGTAACGCTTCAATCTTTTTGTTCACACAAAAATAATAACAGAACTTTTAATTTCCGTTCGAATGAGTCCTTCCCCGGTCTTCAATGACCATTGGTTCGATACGATCACTCCCGGGGAAAAAAACAGCAAATAAACACCAATCCGTGATCATTCTTCTAGCAAAAAAAAAATATTCCAGATTTAAGTAGATACAGCACAAAGAAGCTTGAAACCTCTACGGTAGTGTTATCTAATACTCTACATCTGACGGAGAGACTTTCATTAAGATGACTTGACTTTTTGGGGTTGTTTATTATTCGAAAATCAGGCAAATCTTCTCATGCTCGTATCTTTTGACGGGCAAGACTAAACTTAGTGAATTGTATATATTTTGAATCAGCACAAAAAAAACTTCCCTTTTTCTGAGTTTCGGCTACTATAAGGCCGAGTTACTCCTTACTTACAGTTCTTTACCACAAAATATTTGAAAGATACAAAGAGACATTTTCAAAAAAGATTTTTGCTTAGAAAAAAGATTAAAATAATGCTATTTTTTAAAATCTAGGGGAAGTAGTTGCACCCTCTCCTCATTGGTGCCCCTGTGTTGAACATACCAAAGAAACAAATTAGTCTTATTGACAAAAGTCTAAAAGTAACTGAAACCGGGGATTTAAAAAAAAACAAGACCAAGTTGACTGTTAAAGCAGCTGTATTATAATTTAGAAAATTTTTTCTAATTACTGATTGATGATTTAGCCATTTTTTCAAGAGCGTACTGATTTTTTGCACATTCGATGATTTTTTTTTCAGGAATCTGGTGATTTTCTTTTACCTGGTGGCAACTCTGGCTCTGGGAAAAGCTTTCATCGTTGCTGCTTTAAGTCAATTAAAGAGTAGTTCCCTCTGTGGGACAAATCTGTTAAAATCTTATATTTCGTACAGACGGAAATGCAATAGTTGCTGTATAAGAAAGCCACCCATTTAACTCGATTTTTCCACCTAAATTTTAGAGTTTTTTTCACCTAAATTTTAGCAAAATCCAAAGCATCAATGGATTTACCGACACATCCTTGTTCGAGAGGTAAACCCTTTGCGGAAATCCCGAAGAAATCCTAAATCCTGTTCTAAAACTAAGAATGAAACGTGCCCGGTGGACAAAATGCAGCCTATGGGCAACAACTTGGGCACTGCTAATTTATCAAGCCAAAGGATCCTCGTAGCCGTGAGATTTCAATTTAGATTTTCAATACAAAACCCTATATTTTCGCTCTTCCGAAAGAATTTATCAAAATGTAATTGCGATCATTGAAACGATGCCATTGAGCTTCAGAATTATGATTGTAGTGTCGATTTTTTATGAAAGGAGGAAAAAATGCAAAGTTCAACTGAATTGAATTAAATAGGTAGCATACCTGAATAAATTATTGGATATTGGATGAATTTCTGCTTCCGGGGGATGATCTGGATCTTTTGAACCGTTGCTAACAGATATTGCCACTTCCTTGTCTAGATTACCGACTAAAAAAGAAGATAAGAAAATATGGTAAGTTAAGGTTAAGAATACGGCACTGGACTTTATGGTCCCTACCGGCGATGCTGATATCTGTCTCATGGCTGCGGCCAGGAAGAGAAATCGAGGTTGGGGGCCAGCCATCCTGTGCTTTCCCGCACCCTTCCTGTTTACCTTCCCCAAAGTTCTCCAGGAGCCCATTTAGAGCTGGGTCAACTCTGGCTGAGCTTATATAACCACGCCACTGACCCCCGTTTCATACCAAATAGCCGGCGACATCAGGACACTGATGTCGCCTGTCCTCGCGGACAAAAGTATTTCAAGTCTAGAAAAAATATGAGAAAAAATAATCCGGCCCAAAGTCATAGGACGCTGACACTTTCGACATTATTATACACAGATGAGTTATTATGTTCCAGAATCCACATGTTATTTCAGCCATTTATGTTCAATCAATCACTTGTACATGCGAAGTTTCGATTGGTGAGTGTAGAAACCGGTCACAAAATTATAACATAGTACGTTTTGAATTACTGAAGCTAAAATATTGCAGAAGTGTACAAAATCTAAACAAAAACATCTCATTGAGTGAGCATTGCACTTTTGTCAACTCAGAGCGACTATATCGCAGAATTGCTTTTCGTTTCAATAAACTAAATATGTATCTATATACAAAGAATTGATAAAAGAAGAAGTGCGTTAGATAAAAGAAATCGCAACAATAATTTGATTCGCAAGAAAAAAAATATCACTCGAATGAGCTTACCTCTAAGAAAAGAATTCGACACTGACTCCCCAAAAGTAGAGGCCGTTGTCGTTGGCTCTGTTGTGCCATTTGTAGTGACTTGCGAGAGTAAAGAAGGTCTCAAAAATATTCTAGATTTTGCACTTGATGACTGATCTAAAAATGAAGAAGATCCAATACCCAATCATTTTCACTGCTTAAAATCATGAATATCACAAACCATCTAAATAAGCTTTATACTAGATATTATATCACTTTATTGATTAGTTAAATATGCTCCTATCTTTTTTTTTGTCTACAACACCTTATATACGAAGGCTCTAGTTTCAATTTTTGGCTGTCGGGCAAATTTCATAATATTCAGATGCGTCCAGTGTTCCGATACTCAACGATCTTCTCCTTTTCTGTTGCTTATTCTTTTTCTTTTCAGAATTGTTCATAATTAAGTAAAAGATAAAAAGGGTTGAAGATAACTTGAAAAATATTTTCACAGTATTCCACCAATATGTTAATCCGGTAACAAATGAGTTTAAACATAGTGAACTGGTTATGGGGCCCTACTGAAGCTCCTTCCACTTAAGAACCCAGAACAAAATTTCCCCAAAATGCTACCGGAAGAAGAAGAAGATAAAGATTTAAAGACGGTTTGGATGAGCTTTTGAGAAGAACCAAGCAACACGATGTTCATCTAAGAGATAAACGTGATATACAGGGAACGGCTTACTTCCTATGAAGATCGCTGGCCATTAATCCTCAAGAATAGTTTGATCTGAACGAAACTATTGTCTTAGAGGAGCAAATGAATATCCTCTAGGGGGTCGTAATGAAAGCGTCCTATAGATTTTTTTGAACATCCTTGATACTCTCAAGTTTCTTGTGACATTTCCAGGCAATTCACTTCCTCTTCCATACTCAAGTTTTTAGGTGCTAGGGCTTCATAGTTTCATTTTTCAGTGACTAAGCCTTCAACTATTGAAACTTATAAACTTCTAGTACCTTGACAAAAAAAAAAGCAACAGTCGAAAAACTTAAAAGGAGGAGTTTAATCGGTTGTAGCTGGATGCCCAACAAATTTCAAACGGATCAGAGGGATGTCCTGTGGAAGGTAGGTGGGGACTGGAAGTAATGCACATTTCTGAAAATTCTTCCCTTTTGTCCCCTTGCCCCAAGGTTCTCGCTTTATAAACTTCTAGGGGTTAGAGCCACGTTTGTTCAATGGTTGGAGAAGGGGCATATGCATCAACAAATCATCGAGCTCATGTTTTACTCCATTACTCAAGATACTTGCTCTGTAAGTTTCAAGCTCACTGGACAGAAGAAACTGCCCTTTCCTTCCTAAAACTAGCGGTGTGAGGTTGTTGTTAGATGGGTCACAGGCACACTTAGTGCTGTCGATCATATAAGTTGAAACTTTTGTAGGGATTTGGTTCAAATAAGCTGCAAAATGCATCCTTTTCTGTTAAAATTTGGCAGTGGGTTGGGCGTCATGAATGTTAGATGGATCGCAGGTCCATTTTGAATCTTAAATCTTACACATGAAAATCCTTTCGTGACTACGGTTTAAACCAAAATAAATGTGCCTACCTTCTTGCTACTAAGTCAAGAGGGTGTTCGAGGGGTTACAGGCCCACTCTTATTTACCAATCATTCTGACAAGTAATGTTTCAATGATCCGGTTGAAACATGGTGAAATAGGCCCATATTAGTCAGAAGTCTTCTTAGTCCATCTGAAGTCTTCTTAGTCAATCCATATCTTTGATTTAGGCCCATCTTAGTCAGAAGTCTTCTTAGTCCATCTGAAGTCTTCATAGTCAGTCCATATCTTTGATTTAGGCCCATCTTAGTCAGAAGTCTTCTTAGTCCATCTGAAGTCTTCTCCAAGGCCTTACCCAGAGAGAGGGGGAGGGGGGGGGGGTTGAATCCCCCCCCCTAAAAAAAAATATTTGTCTGACTCGTAAAAACGTAACAAAAACGGATATAAACATATTTTGTATGTGATTTTTGATGTTTTTATGTGTACCCCCCCCCCGAAATTTTTTTTGAGTAAAACCCCCTCCGAAAAAAAAATCCTGGGTAGGGCCTTGGTCTACTTAGTCCAAGTCAATATCCTTGATTTAGATCGTTTAACGCTGAGATAGGACTTCAATTGTTCTCGTACCCCGTCGCCAAATCTGGCACTTAGGATTTAGGGGAGGGGTGAACCCCCCCCCCCCTGAAATGTTTGTCTGACTCGTAAAAACGTAACAAAAATGGATATAAACAAATTTTGTATGCGTTTTTTGAGGGTTTTATGTGTAACCCCCCCCCTCCCAAATTTTTTTTGAGTAAAACTCCCTCCGAAAAAAAAATCCTGGGTACGGCCTTGGTCTACTTAGTCCAAGTCAATATCCTTGATTTAGATCGTTTAACGCTGAGATAGGACTTCAATTGTTCTCGTACCCCGTCGCCAAATCCGGCACTTAGGATTTAGCTGGTTTTTACATAAAGTCGGAATTTGGCTTATTTTTTCAGCAAGTCCTTGGAATTAGGCAGCTGGGACTTAGCTTGAAATATACTGGCCCTCGGCAGGGAATTCGTGGTTTATAGAAAAATAATTGTTGTCATAGACCCTTTGTTCATTAAAATTAGCAATAGTGGGAAACTGCATAGTTGTGCACCAGCTTATTAAGGCGGAGGTTACTGTATCTTTATGTGTGTGCTGGAAGGGGGAGGCCTTAATCCTCAAAGAGTGCATTTTTTCAAAATTTCTATGGGATCTACTTCAAATAATTATGGAGGGGGATTTAACCCTGAGCCTCCGTTTCTTTGAACGGATATGTTTGGACTAAGCCTGCAATATGGTTGCTAAGGGAGTGGTAGCCTGGCTTTCACTGCAGACGGTAGTCTTAGTGGGAAAAGTTAGTTTATGAATACCAAAACATTCTGATAAAAATTTGAGCCTAAGCGTAAAGAACATCGCTCTTATTTAGGAAAATATGTGTTTTGTTTTGAAAAAGAAAACACCAAAATAAGCCCTTGTTCTTGAAGCATTGTTATACAAAGTTAAACTTTAATTTAAACAGCGTTGAAGGGGGGTGGTAGGTCCATAGTATTTAGGACAACCCTGTATATCAGAACAAAAACAAACCGAAATTGACTTTACAAAAAGCAAGTTTTAACAAACGCAAGTAAAGAGCAGCATTACAACTTGTTACCAAGAACAATGCGTTAAAAGTGCAATTTCTTTTTTGGCATGATGCCTCGAAAATGATTCCTATTAGCTTTAAACAATATAATTTGCAATTCGAACATTAAGAAAGGTAATCAATAAATAGAAAAGATGTAATGTCAAATTGCCATTTATTCTATTCTAAATACTTTTAGGAAAGCAATAGAAAATTCTTAAGGTAAAAAATGGGGGAGGGAGTTCAGAGAGGGTGGTAGTCTCTAGTACATATAGGATAACGAAGTCAACTTACTTTCATTGACTAAAGGACGGGCACCAAACTTGCTCGGTGCTAAAATAGGTCTTTGAATAACATCTGGTTCTCTAAGTCGAGGAGGACTCCTGCTACTAAATGGGTTAGGTGGTCCAGAGGATATGGACTTTGGAGTAGCGAAAACAGCTGAAAGAGAGAAAAGACGATTGAAGCTTAAAAAAGCTATATACGAAAAAAGCTCACCAATAAAACATAATAATAGAAATAATATTTCTTGTCTTCAAACAGCTGAGCACCGGCAATTTTCTTTTAAGCAAAAACGACCAAGATATATCGCTATGTGAATTCCCGCTGGTATCACTGAATGAGTTTTCAATTTGGGAAGTCTTCCTACAAAATTCCTCCCCCCGCCAAAAAAAAAACAACTTGAATACCAATCCAGAAAATAATACCAACGGTAAATTTTTTCCAGGACATAAAAAAAAACTTTTATTTTCCTTACACCCATTTTCTCAGGTCGAATAATGACTTATTATATATATATATATATATATATATATATATATATATATATATATATATATATATATATATATATATATATATATATATATATATATATATATATATATATATATATATATATATATATATATATATATATATATATATATATATATATATATATATATATATGTATATGATCCAAATCCAATATTCAGCATGATATTAAGTGAACCCCATTTTTTACAAAAATACCGTTTAACACCATACAACCCAACCCCCTCCCTAATCTAGCCCTCATTTAACAGAACCCCATGCCGCTTTCCATACCGACATACAGGTTGCATTCAATACCAAAAAAGGAGAGGAGGTGGGGCTTCTCTACAGGAAATAGATAAAATTTGACTCATTGGCGTTATTGGACCCGAAACTTAAAAGAACAATGGATGTCTTGACATTGCATTCCCAGTATCATCGTGAAGTCAACCAACGCGTAGATATAGTGGGCATGTGAGGTTAAAAAATTTTACTATTCCAGTAAAGTTTATTACCCAGTGACGTAATAATTTTACAACCGATAAACTTCCCAATTCGTAAATACGCATCCATTAGGACCACCAAAGAAACATCTACGAAACAAAGGTCTTGAAACAATAGTCAGAATCTTTGAAACAATCACTTTTACATGACAGTTCCATGAAATTCCATATCATTTTTCACGTGCTTCGTAGCAAAATTGCTATGGCTCTAGCAAGTTAAATAGAGCCAAAGGCAGTAAATATACGCTTAAACAAAGGGCGACACAGCCGGTCGAAACAATACAAATTTCCCAGAAAAAATACAGTATCTACAAATTAGAATACAATAATACTAGGTTCCATGGGAAATGATGGCAAACACCTATTTTGAATTAATAAACAAAATCAGAAATAACTAGCGAGTTTGCAGATGTCACTAACCAAAAATGCATTGTCGATAACCACGCATTATGCTTCTGCTTCAGAAGGCAATTCAAACATAAATAAAGATCATAAGGTCCTAAAGTTACAAATTAAATACTAAGTAGATCTCTAATGTTTCCGTTAACGGCCTGATTACAGGGAAAACCATCTGACCTGTCTTGGACAGATCCATTCACGCTAGATTTCACATAGTAATGCATTTAATCTCAATCAAATTTTCAGTCGTATCAGTTTTCTTAATACGGTAACCAAGTACGCACTATGCAATACACGGTATAAATACTCTGTATAAGTTTAGAAATCAAATTAAATGCCTTAAGCACTCTGAAGCAAGGCTTCCGATGCCGAGTATTACCTATATTAATTTCATAAATCCATCTTTCTCATGAATCATGAATCTCATGAACCTAAGAAACTTCTTGCTCTTGTATTCTTTATGATGCTATATTTGGATATTTGAAAAATACATATTGTCATACAACAAAATGGTATCTTCCACAAACGATAGTCATACTTTTCTGTGAGTAGCTCAGTGCAAGTAATTGTTTGACTTCTTCGCATGTCGTTCCAGCACACAAATCGTTACAATCAAAGACATAGGTTATATTTAACTAGCCAAAAATACGATATCTTTCACACAATATGAACACAAATTGTGTCAATAGTTAAATATCAGTTCAGAGTGCGGGGCTTTTTTTAAGGGGCGAACTATTTTAATTCTTGGCCGCTTCAGATGTTTTAGATTAACTCAGTAGTTAAAGTCAAAAGTAGTCAATGATTGCGATTCGATTCTAACCATAGTTTCGATTATTATGGGCTAGAGTTCATTCTTGACTAGGTTGTGATTGACACTGCAACCATGAAAAAATACCCTGAGTAACCCTCGACCACTCCAGAAGTCTACAATTAATACAGCAGTTGCAAGAACAAAAAAAAACCCTAATCGATGATAGTCACCCAATTGACTACGGTTGGGCCAATTTTTCTAATTAACATTATTGGCATAGGATTGTTGACAATTAACCCACATGTATTGCAAGGGATACCTAATGACAGAAAAAAGAAAGAGCTGACTATTCCAAAATGATGCTTCTAAGAAAGTTAGATATACAAATAATGAACATGTTAAAGCAGTTGATGTACAGACTATTTATTAATGTTCTTTTCTGATCCAACAATGTCTTTTTTTTAGCACCGCAGATTCTTCTTTGCAATCGAAATTGGCAATCTCTAAGTCAACTCCAAAAGGCTCAAGCCAACACGTGAGAGAGGAACATACTACACTAATTTTAAATATAGTTAATTTAGTCGAGTATTCATAATCTCAGCGTGGTAATTTGTTTTATGTTTAGCACTATCACTTACTAATTGTTAATTTGTTGCTGCCAGCGTCGATTAGTTTCACACTGACTCTAAACATGTGGCAAAGTATATATTTGTTGATAATTGAATGAAGATTGAGAAAACTTACTTGAGTTTCTCAGAGCTAACATAGAAGCACACCTTTATATTCATAAAACCGAAAGATCGATAACAATATTTCATAGCAGATTCTTTGGCCTGATAAAATTAAGCACATGAAGAAACAATTCCACATCTGCATATATAGTTGATTGGTTTTTTTTCCATGATGTCACATCTTTTTTATATTTCTTATCTTCAATCATGAAATGTCTAACACTCGAAGTCGGTGCTTGAAATGCAAAGGATATAGACAAGTGCTAATAAGATAAGAAATATTTATATGTTGCAGCGATTAAGTGTTTCACAATATGAATGCATACTTTTCTGAGTCTTGAACCAGCATGAGTATCTGGCAACCATTTGTGTCCGATCAAGGGTCTCTCTCTGTCGTCCAGCCGTCGTGTCGAATTTTTCTAGCTTTACGTCGACACTTGCTATGAAACAGGGTAGTCTCTTTAAAAGCTGAGATTCGAGCTCGTAGTAATGTCCTAGGGTGTTGATAAGCGCCCAATCTCGGGTGCATTCCCTGGATGTGTTCTGCCTGTAGGTGATATGTACGTCAAAGTTGTTTTTTTATAGCAAAATAAAACATACTCTAACTAGACACGGGGCGTCACTTCGCTTTCCGAACTGACAACTATCAGCCCCTTACATTAAAAAAAATCTACCTCTCAGCTTAAAATAAACCAAAAAAAAAAATGCTAAATATCTGACAGGGACGAACACAGAGGAGGGGAGGGGACACGCAAAATCCTAAATGTTCCAGAATTTCTGGGTGCTTTTTATTCAACTTATTATATAAAATTGGCGATTTTTAATTATCGGTCTCTCCGCCCAAAAAAAAGTCCTGTGTAAGTGCCTGATATCTGGGGCTAGTAGATTTCAGCTATCGACAATTCTCTTTACCATTTTAACTAACCTCCATAACCTACAATTGGCTCAAGTATCACAAGTATCACCCATATACTTGTTGTCCAATGGACAATATATGAATGAAAAATGGAATTCATCCCTAAGGAAATATTCAGATTAAATGTGCACAAGAGACACAGATTGATACCCCATGATATTTGAAATAGAAAATACACTATGCCTAGTTCCATCATCCTATAACGGAATATTGTTAGTATCAATCGTGCTAACAATTGTAAGTTCACATTTAACAGAAAATTGTTAAAATGTAAGGGACATTTCATAACAATTTGAAACATTGTTGGAGAAAAATTACTGATTTATTTTGTCCACGAAATCGGAGATAAAAATAAACCTGGAAATTCCATCAATAAAGAAATAACAGTGAAAGATAATTGTTTTATAGTTCTGCACTGCATTTTTATGCTTGGTTTGAAATGTTGTTTTAAACCAGTTTTAACTCTTATTATGTACTATTTTAAATACTGCACCAAATCAATTGTAACGAATTGTTGTTAACAAATTTGTTTCAGTTAACAACTAATTGTTAGTAACAACTTTTTGATGATTCACAATTCTATTTACGCATTATTCTACATGATTAAATTCAAGTGTCTTTCACAATAGCTAAACCATTCAAACTGGAAACGTGAGAATAGTAATGGAACCAAGAAAATGGTTGTGCAAAAGGTACCCCCCCCCAAAAAAAAATACATTAAAAATCCAGAAATATCCCAGAAGTACAGTATTGCGGAAAAAATACAATCGATTTAAAGTGCTTAGATTGTTATTATCAAATAGCTCGTGGTAACGAACTGTAAGTAAGGAGCGATTCGGCTCAATAATAATGGAAACTCTAAAACACGGAATTCTTATATCAATAGATATATCAATAGAATTGAATTTTTGTGCTGATTCCAAAAATATATAAGATTAATTAAGTTTAGTCTTACCTATAAAAATATACAAGCATGAGGAAATGTGCCTCGTTTTCGAAAAAGGGGGTAAAAAATACCAAAAAGTCTAGTAATTTTAATGAAAATCACATCATCAGATGCAACGTATCAGAGAACCCTAATATAGGGGTTTGAAGCTCCCATCTGCAAAAACGTGAAATTTTTCATTTTTTGCCAGAAAAAAGATCACGGATACGTGTTGTTTTATTTATTTATTTTTAGAGGGCTCATCTTAACATAAATTAAAATTCTAGTGCCTATTGTAAGTGGTCAAAATATGGAGGGAAACTAGCCCTCCCAACAAGTTTTTCAACTAAAACAAGCTTTTTCACCTGAAAGTAAGAACCATCATTAAAACATGAAATGAACAGAAATTATTCCGTATACGAGGAGGGTTCCCCCTCCTAAATACCTCGACCTTCACGTTAAAGTTTAACTTTTTGTCCCAATTCTTTAAGAACAAATTCTGAAACACAATGGGCCTTTTAATTTGAATAGGATACTTTTCAAAGTACTAAAAAAAAAACTTTAGCGTGAAGACCGAGGTATTTAGGAGGTGGTAACCCTCTTCATATACAGAGTATTAAGTTTTTTTTTAATTAAGTTTTTAAATTCGTATTAAGTTTTAATGTTGCTCCTTACTTCCAGTTGAAAAAAAAAATGTTTTCTTTTTAATTTAAAATCGAAAGGGACGTAGCTAGGGGTTACAATAAAAGATGTGCCTTCTAGTTTTAGGCGCAAAAAAAAACTGCGCGCAGCATTCCCTACCCCTCTTGTTATTACATCTTGGGTTTGCAAAGGGTGCTATAGAGTAACTACTTTACGTCATCTATTCTATTGGAATAGATTTAACACACTAATCTATTTGTGTTGGGTTGAACAGTTAAGGGTTGATTTATGTGGGAGCCAAACACTGCTTGAAAATCACTTGTTGTGCATCACTTGAAAAAAACATCATACAAACAAGGTTAAACTATATTTCAAATTTTTTTGGTGTTTTTATGGGTCGACAGCTTGGCTGTGGCTAGGAGGGCAGTAACCCCCCTCCCCTTAAAGAAAACTATTATGCTAACGAACGAAAATGCCAAAAGCAACTGTGGAGTTAAGTTCTGGCAGAAGGTAAATCTAACTCCTCTAACCTAGTTGGTCTGTCACCCCACCCTCCTAACAAAAAACCTAGCTATGTTCATACTGGAAAGCCAAGTTATTTACAACCCTGGCAATTCCTGTTCAATTTTAAAGTTCGGTGCATTGAAAAGAATTTACGTAATGCAAAATCTAAAAACAGACGACTGGTTTTTAGAAGGAAAAAAAACAGGAAAAAAAACTAGTTTTTGATTAATAATTAAAAGTTGCGCAATTTGGAGCTTTGACAAGAAGATACAATTCTGGTATAGCTAGTGGATTCCCGCTATAATTTTGCACCTTTATATAGGAAGAAAACACCAAGAGCTAAATACCTTTTTTTTAGGACAGATTGACTACATTCTCATTGAAATGCTATGGAATATAACTCTTCATGCTTTAGCCCACGAGCAAACTCCCCCCAAAAAAGTCCTGGACATTGAACGTCCATTAGCGGTAAAAGGTAGTAACACAAACTGGGTTACAGTATTTATAGTCATTGCTCTGTTACGGCTTGCCATGCTCATTTGCAGGGCGGGCGCTAGGGGGTGGCGAAGTTGGTGAACCACCCAAAGCCCCGTGTATAGCCCTTCAAATCTTATAATATAGGATAGGGAACCTGAACCTATATCTTGTAATATAGGTTCAGGACTCAGTAAGCAGGGTTTCACACAAAACTTACTAGTGGGTTTCATTAGTTCAAGTTTTTGGTTTATATGAATGTTTTTGAAAGAAAAATAAAACTATTCATTAAAAGAGCTTAAACTTCACTACAATCCATCTATCTATCATAAAAATTCTCACCCGATAGATTCCTGCCTTTCTGTTCCGTGTTATTTCCTGACTGAGTCAGTCAGTCTGAATAAATAAGACATCCACACATGGTGTTAATTTGATTTGATGAATTTTTCACTTTTGATTGGAGGGCAACTACCCCTCCCCCCACCTTTTCTCCCAAAATCGTCCGATCAAAATTTTGAGTTAGTCATTTTGTTTGTCACAGTTGAAAGGCCAATAACTAGGCTTTTGAATATAATATGACTCCCCCCCCCAGCCCCAAGGGAAATTTCTTCAAGTTGTAAAATTTGCCAATTGTTTACGCATAGTATTTGTTATTGGGAAGTATGTATACATTTTCTGTTGGGATTTTTTTTTCCACGGGGGAATTTTCCATGGGGAAAGAAATCTCCAGGGGGTGAACTTATCAGGGGAAATTATACACTGGGGAAATTCGTCAGAATTCCTGTACAAAATTATTTTTATGTGTCTTGCTTTCTTTTTTCCGGCTCAGTTTTACGCGTGGAGTTGTTAAGGGTAATCCTCCGGGGTAAATTCTTACCGTTATTGAATTGTCTAGAGGATATTTCCTTGGGGAGGAGGATTTCTCCATGTATGTGGGCCAGATTTGCCGGCTTTATTTAAAAAACGATCAGAAATTGATTAAAAAAACAAGTTTTTTCTACTGAAAGTAAGGAGCAACATTAAAACTTAAAACGAACAGAAATTATTACGTATATGAAAGGGATTATCTCCTGCTCTACATCTCACTCTTTACGCTAAAGCTTAAATTGCGTTCCAGTTCTTTAAGAAAGACTGCGGAAACACAGGGATCGTTTAATTAGAATAATAAGAAGCTTTTTTAGAAGTACTAAAAAACCTTAGCGTAAAGAGCAAGGTGTTGAGGAGGGGATAGCCACCTTCATATGTGTAATGATTTCTGTTTTTTTTAAGTTTTAATGTTGCTCCTCACTTTCAGTTGAAAAAACTTGTTTTTTTTATTTAATCTTCGAATTAAGTTTTTACATGCTGAAGATACCACTGGAAAAGGATCGACAGATACTTTCCAGGAGGCGTTGTCAAAGCATGAAATAGAAATGGGAAACTGCGGAGCTATAATCGAAAAGTGTGCTCCTTTATGTAGATTTTAAAATTTGGTCGACAATTTTAAGCTCGGTACCCCAATCCGCCTCTGAGTACGACCCCGGCCAAAGAACCATATAAGCATACTGTAGCACTTCAAATATGATCATATTTAAAAGTGATTGATAAACCAACACTTGAACTAGACTTACAAAGGATTAAATACTAAAATCAGAGCCGTTCAGAGACAAAGCACTGTGTTAACGCTTAGTTTTGTAGGCTTGATCGATTATCCCTGAAAAGGAGGATATAAACCAAAATGAAAAACGCATTCTGGCCATAAAATACTAAGAAACAAAATTTTGAGATCATTGGACCAAGTCTATACTGGAGTGGACATAGAAACATTTTCATTTACACAAACACACACGGATACACCAAAACCCCGGAGTTTTTCTTTTTTTTTTGACAAAATGACTGGTACCGTTCATTAAAGAAAAACTATCTATCTTCTTATTTTCTCCATTGTTTGGTTTACCGACTTTCAATTTAGCTACTGAACTGTTCAACCGCAGGATTAAAGACAAAATTGGTGAGACAAGCGGTAGAAAAGTAGACCGTATACTATACATCCTAAACCTATAATTATAAATACTTGCTGCGTCAAAATTTGAATAACAGATAAAAACAGCAAAAACTTATCAAGCAGCCTAAATCTAAAACCAAAAGATGTCTCACTAACAAAGAATGAAGAGAAACTGGAATCAAACGGTTTGCCACTAAGTCTCGTAATTAAATTGATTTTTGGAAGGACACTTAGTTCTGGATTGAACCGGATAATCCATCTCTCTGATTGGTCTAAGCTCGAAAAGAACTTTTTTATAGTAGTTTTCCAATATTGAGATCTTCCAAGGGGATTTTAGGAGATTAGGGAAACAAAGATACTGATTTCATACATAATATATGGTATCAAATGTAGAATGACCATAGGGGACTTGGACATACTTAATCTTACCGACGTTCCACAATACCAATTTAGGTATTAAATTACACATCTTATGCAAGAAACATGCAGGCGCGCAGGGGAAATGATGATAGAGATACCACACCCATACAAAGTCTCATTATTTGCTATTTTTCACTTTCATTTTTCATTCCTCATTTTTTTTGCGGTTCTGGCGACTCGGCGTAATACTTCAAATAGACATTACTAACCTAGTATTGACATAGCATGTTGAAAATTAGGGCTTTGACCACTAAGGAATTTTAAGAAAAGACAAACACAATAGAAAATATTTTACATCCGAAAACTAATCTAAATCTAACAAAATAATTTAGATACATCAACTGTTGTTTCAGAAATAAAAATAAACCTTCAAATTCTCCAAATTCAAAGAAACGATTTCAAATTGTTTTACCTTAACATCATCATTACATAAAAAATAGCGTCAGTGAATGGTGTAAAACTTTGGTCCAATAAACGAATCTACTATGAAGCAAGGTTTAAGCGGTAGCCATATGGTGGCTTCAAATAGCAACTTAAGGCCTTAGGTTATGGGCTTTAAACATCCAAATTGATTAATGATTTAACTCTAAAATATACATCAGTTTAAACGCTGAGGAGGCACTACCCATATTACAGGCTTCAATTTGACAATTAGATATTATATAACTAGATCATTTTACGAGATTAAATACATTTATCAAAATATATGTGCTACCATAAACTTGGTAAAGCGCAATGGTCGCATAAACTTTGGGGGATTCCTTCGATCGAAAACTAAAGGTTTTTGTGCCTGTGCTAAGAATCGACAGTGATTGGTGTGCAACGAATCTATCGCCTTCTTTCTTTTTGCTTAAGAGCACCTCCATATCCCCTCATTTCGATCAAAATGCTGGGGCAGCTATTTCACTCAGAAAGATGAAAAAAAAATCTAAAATACACTTCCAGAGAAAAAATCACGAACGTAGCCAATGGGAAACAAATTGGGCTTTTAACTTCTCCAGTCTACCACTTCCTCCCCGTCCATCGTCAATTTTTTAACGAAAACCCGGGCGCTTCAGCTTGTTCTAGCCAAAATCCCATGAGGGTTTTTAATCGATGTGATTGGAAAACCAATTTGGGTCAGTGAACTCCAAAAACCGTCATTCTCCCATCTCCTCACATGAAGATTTCCAACCTATAGGTTGAGGAATTGAATGTGGGTCAGTGCTCAAACACTACCCACCCCACCACCAAGTTTTAGAAGAAAGGTTGTACCTTCTTTGTCAGATTCATGCAGGATTTTCACTCTGATAATTTTGGGACAGGACTGGGCACGTAGCCCCCATAAAAAAAAAAAAAAAAAAAAAAAAAAAAAAAGCAGGGTGATCAAAAAAATCTGAAACTTGTGCCAAAAGTGCGACTTTTGCTACAAGATGGCAGCCTGAGACGTTTAATATTGCATCTCTGACACAAGTACTTCATTTTTAACGATAATGTCGATTATCAATGTCACCCGGCTTTGGGGTTACTTTGACAACCAGCTAGGACCATCAGCTCTGAGACCTTCAGATTTGCTGTAAAACTCGTTTATTATCAAATGTATCAAAAGCGATAAAAAACAGTTACTACAAAAATCACAGAAAAAAAACAACAAAAAAAGCCTTCAAAACTGACCAAATCAGTTGCTTCAGTAAAAGAATAACCCTAGGGGATCATAAAACCGGACGGATCCACCCCAAAAACCAACTGACTAGAGGTTCTCGAGGTGCCACTGACCTCAGAAGGCTTTAGCAACACCATTTCTACTTGACTTGTGTAGACACAGCTTGTTTCTTCTGTCAGCACGAACTTGTAGCTCAAAGAAGCCCCGTGCTTTAGAAATGTAATTTCCAACTCGAGGTCAATTCCAGCGTTTTTATTTTCATCCTCGCTTAGATCAAGGTATCTGTAAACTCTGGCTACGTATTGTGATGTGGACTTCTTTCCAGCCAAATTGATCACTACAAATTCCCCCACCGTAGCCTGACCCTGTCTGTCGGAGTCTTCTGCAGGTACCATGCTGATATCAGAGTCCGAACTATCGTCAAACTGAGGCTCCTTTGGTAAACTGTCAGAACTGACATTATCTTGAACAAACTGTGGGGATTTCCTCTTCAAAGTCTTCGACTTCTTACTTCTGGCACTTACACTTTCGTCAGGAACAGTATCATCCGAGTTAGAGCCACCGCTGTCTCTGGCACTAGTCGTCTCCTTTCCTTTCTTTTTTTCGCTCCTCTTGGCTGTGGCATTTAAACGTCTTCAAACGAGATACTTTTTTCTGGTGCAATTTTCAATCTTCGACGCCGAAGCTGTGGAGCGATATCATCTTTCCGGTAGCGCATACGCGTAAGCATCTCTGTATCTGCTTTTCCGACAGTTTCGACACCGTCGCTTGTGGTTGAGACTTCCCAAGATGTTTTTGCAATGACGGTATCTTTGTTTATGGGAAATACTGAATAAATGTTTCCCACATCTCATCCCATAGTCGAACGATTAGGCTCTTAAAATGCTCTTTGGAAACTGTAAACTCGTTTGGATAGCGCGTCTTATATTTTGTTAGGACCTTCCGCGTTTCATTTTGGTAACTGTCAAAGTCACCCCCGAAGTACCCTTTCTCCAAGGGGTGACTTTGACAACTCACCAATCCCCTACCGTTTTAAGGTAAATTCGTAAATACTTACTCGGCAGCCTTCTGATTATATTTACAAGCCTACTAATGCCCCACAGCAAAAAAAAACAGTCACCTGTTTTATCTTGGTAAGACAAATGTTCAGTACACCTAAACGTAACGAAAAGTACTTACTTTACACAATCAGGCACTCTTTACTTGATGGACGCCACTTCCACACTCACTGACGAAGATAATCTAAAAAACCCTCTAGAATTTTCTCAGATTTTTTCGTCACACCGCCTGTCGTCAAAAGTCAAAAGAAACACCTTTCCATGGTTGTGTCAATGTCACCCCTGATTATCAATCTCACCCCGGTTGACGGTATGTAGCATCAGTTTGGAACCAGAGTCGCATACGGATTTTTAATCTATACTACTGCTGGCACAAAGTGGGATCGTGCCTTCTCCCCCTACCAACTTTTCAGCATAAACAAAGGCAGGTTTTTTTTAACTAATCAGCGGGAAACTTATGGGGGAATTACCTTGTGATAATGGGACATGAGAATGAAGATTTCAGAGGCACCCCATGTCCGATCTTTGCACGAAAGTCCTCAGCTGTCAGACCCAATTCTAACTTACGGTGCAATTTTCTTACCTTAAGAAAATAGAGGGACACAATTTCAGACGCGTACGCCAGTTCCGGGCTCCACTTGCCCTCTGCTTAGAAGTGATTTTAGTCTCATTGGCTATAGGTACCTGTAAACCAAATTCAAATCGAATCCAAAGCATCCTATTTTTGAAATATTTTTAGCAGAAGGGTAGGTACAACGAGACATGGTTCTTCCCAAAGAAAGAATTAATCAGCTTCGATAATATTTTCAGAAGATTTGACAGGATTATTATGCTAAAAAATGCTTTTGGAATTAAGCTACTGCATTAAGCTGAGAAGGTCAATCATGCTTTAGGTTATAGACTTGCCACTACCTTGGGTTTATTTTTGTATTAAATTTAAAAACGTTTCCCACAAAAAAAGTTTTGCAAAGAAAAGTATAGAGCTATCAGTAAATCTATCCCCAAAGGAACAAAAATAACTATAAATAACCAACTCAAGCTTAAACGAGCAGAAACTACCGCAAAGAGGTGTAGAACTAACGCCCCCGTGTCTTCGAAAGACCAGAACCTAATTTGCCCTTTACTGGAAACAACTTTTATTTCCAACTTTGTGTTTTTATTCCTCATTACATAAAAAAAAAAAAATCACCACAATAACCAAGATTAGTGAAAAGAACAAATTAATGTGGATAGACAGTTAAGTATTCGTGTATATATATATATATATATATATATATATATATATATATATATATATATATATATATATATATATATATATATATATATATATATATATATATATATATATATATATATATATATATATATATATATATATATATATATATATATATATATATATATATATATATATATATATATATATATATATATATATATACTGATATTCATTCCTGAAGTTCTCAGCTATTTTGAATTTGTTAAAGTTAAAAGAGAAAATTTTCAAAACGAATTTTGTTTTCAGTAAAGTAAAAATTACGTTCTGGTCTTTAGAACGTAAAGGGGGCATTGGGCCCTGCTTCTCTTTGGGGTAGTTTCTGCTCTTTTTAAGTTTGAATTGGTTATATACCTGTATCGTAATTTGTGTTCATTTCGGGTTTCATTTGTTTATTGACAGTGATTTATGGTCATTTAACGCTTGAAACATTATTTGAATTTATTTCTGCATCTTTGGTTTAATGTAGCTCTGTACTTTTCCATGAAAAACTTCTTTAGCGGATAAAGTTTTTTTAATTAATTTCTGTTCGTTTTTAATGATACAGTATTTTTCATTGGTTTAAAAAGAATACAGTGACAGTATCCGTGTTTTTGCAGTTCCGGCAGTTCGATCCAGAAGAGGGAGGTGCTCTGCGGGCGTTGCAGAGCTTGTGAGTTCTCAGTCGTCCACTGAGTTAATTGCAGAAAACGAAGATTTGTTACTTTGAAAGTCGGCCAGAACTTGTATATTTTTTGTTGATCTTCCGACTGATTCTCGTGACCTAGCGTTTGAGGAGTGATTTAGCACAGCTTGTGCTAAACTCGTTAAAGTTATTCACGATTCCTGTGACAAATATGACAGTGTCATAATAGCCGGTGATTTTAACTACAACGTGGCCGAAAGTTGTAACGCTAGGTCCCAATTGCTCCTACCTACTTTACCTGGGTTTCGAACCGCTGAAAATGACTTCAATTTTACTTAGACCTACATACATAACTCGGGTTCCGTCTAGACTTTGTTCTCTATTGTGATGGAATCAGACCATTAGGTTTGAGCCATGTCGACACTGGTAAATGCGCTTATCATTTCCCACTTACCTGTATAATCGAAGTGGAACCAACCCGTAGTAGTAATACAATAAAAACAAAGTGGTTTTACAAATATGATTGAGGCAAAATCGACACCGATGTTTACATGTGTACGCTACAGAATATTCCATCTAAAATAAAAGCTACTTCAAAATAACTCCTCAAAGGGAAAACCGAATCCTAGTGAATATTTACTGCTCAGAGATTAGTCTTGCCCTACGTAGTGCAGAAGACATAGGCGTATCTCTCCCGAAGGTTCGTGTCTCTTCAGAAGTGGTCCTTGAACCCCGATCATGTGGCTGCGTGTCATTCATCTAAGTTCTGGTTCGGCTTATGGAGTGAATGTGAGAGGCCATGCTCTGGTCCTGCATATGATACTATGGTGTTTGCAAAGCGCAGGTTCTCTGAAGAGCTGACTAAGCCGAAGGCCAGGGTAATTGATAGTCTCTGTTTAATTAATAAGTGAAGTTTTTTAAATAAAAAGAAAGCGGGTAGTGATCCCTCAACGCCTACACTCCCAGGCAAAAAGCAATGGACGGAATATTTCACAACCGAATTTTCACCACCCGTTCCTCTGCTGAAGGAAAGTTTGTTGGCCCAATTAAATGATGCTCTTTGTGAAAACCCTCGTGACCTAGGTTTTACTGTAACGGACTCAAATAGCCGTTATTACATAGAGAAAATGAACAAGAAACTATCTCAAGGAATCGACAAGACATGCAGCCTGTACCTAGTGTATAGTACTGAATATTTAGTTAACCATCTGGAGATGCTGTATTAAATGATTTTTAATTATGGAGTAGTTCCCGATACATTTTGTGTAGGTGTTGTTACCCCTGTTCCCAAGAAGGGGAAAAATGAAAGCAGTTGCAGTTCCAATAGCTGTGTCACCTAACTTGCGCAAGTTGTCGGAACCGATGCTGATGGATGATATAAGCTAAGCTTGTTCGACACCGGAAAAACGGTTTGGTTTCAAAAAGGGATATAGCCAAGAGCATGTACACACAATCACTACAAATGGTTTGGTAAAAATGCGGTGAAAAGGCGATTATGGCTGGACATGAAGTTTCTCAAGCATTTAATTCAGGATGACATCCCCAATTAATGCTCACTGCTGAGGGTCGTAGTCTGAACCAGTCAATAGTGCATATATATAGGGATAGGTATAGTAAACTATGCGTTGTTGTTAAAGTGACGGTTCCTAATGGTTATGTGCTTTCTCGGGATCGTATAGGAGTGGCGAATACTGAGTGGGTCACGGTCGCGAGCATCAATATTGGTAATGCTCAGATTCCGTAGTGGTGAGTAGTGGAACTTATTTGTTCCAATTGAAATGAAAAAAACAATTCAAATCTTACCAATATGAATGAAAAACTGTAAAAATAAGAAACACGACTTAAATATTTTTTTTTATTATTTACATAGCTACACTTGCAGGTTTTTTTTTACAAAGTTATTTTAATGGGAAGGATGTATTTATTTCCGGTTTTTGTTCATTACAGTTTCAGCATCAACTTCAACTTTAGTTATTTTTAATCGCAGTGAGTTTGATATATCCAATTTATTTCTATACTTAGTTTTAATCTAAACCCTAGCCGAAAATCAGAACTCATATAGATATGAGCTAGTGAAGAGGAGGAGGACTTTCATAGCTTCATCAAACAGGCAAGGATATTATCAGCAACATGATGACTTAAGCATCATAAGTGAAAATGAGAGCAAAATAAGTTAACTTTTAGAGGTTTGCGAGTTCAGAGTGCAAGAATAGGTTGGAAAATTAATTTCATGAAGACTAAGTCGCTAAGACTAGGAATAAATGAAGGTGAAGAGGTAACGTTGGGTAACGAGAAGATAGATCAAGTTGAAAGCTTCACTTGCTTAGATAGTATTTTTAGTAAACATGTTAAAAGTAGAATACCTAAGGCCCGTGGTGTTTTTTCACAGTTGAAAAAAGTTTGGAAGAACAGGAAGATAAGTCTGCGAACCAAGATTAAAATATTGGAAGCTACGGTCATGACAGTGGTCAAGTATAGTTCTGAAGCGAGGACGCTCCGAAACGGAAGAGGAGTTGTTAGATGTTTCCAAGAGAAGTTGCCTACGGACTGTTTTGGATACCCGACTGACTGACCATATCTTAAATAGTAAGCTGTAAGAAAATGCGGTTCAATCCCGCTTTCTAGAGCTATAATGACAGAAAGTATGAGATGGCTAGGACACGTTCCACAAATGAAGGATGACAGATAGCCAAACATTGTCCTTGTCGGCCAACCGTCTAGCCTAAACCAAAATCAGGTCGTCACCGAATGTGGTGAGAGGATGTCGTAAGGAAAGACTTAAGAGAAATTGTAGCTACTTGGGAGTGTGTAAAGAGGGAGGCTTTGAAAAGATTGGGATGGAGGAGGAGCGTGTGTAGTATTGTTGGCCTCAGGCGGCTTGGTGCTACAGTGAGTTGTTAGTAGTAGTATTCTAATCTCCATGGCCAAAAATCCTTAACTAGAGGTTTATAATTCCCTTATTCAGTGGCGTCATTTCATTCTGAGCTAGGCAGGGGGGGGGGGGGCTAAGCAACCTCTGAGGACCCCCAAACGGTCTGGCTCAAAGATGTTGAATATCAATATTTATTCATAGTAGTAAGCACAGGTCTCTCCCAAAATTGACTAATAAGCAATGAAGCAATATTAGTAAGAAGCATTTAAGTTTTTAATGAATACAGAGAGAATTTAAGTTGGAAAGTAATTTACAGTTTTACTGCAACACTGGGAGGGGTCAAGGTCTCATTTTTTCAAAATATCAATCATAGCACTGAAATCCAACAATTTCACAAGAGCCTTTTCACTAAATATCAACTTCAGATCACTGAGCCTTCTGTCGCTGTTGATCTAAAATAGATTTTAGTCAGACTTAGTGTAGAAAAGAATCTCTAATTATTAGTCATTATGATAGATAGACTAATGAAGATTTGCATATTGTCTTCAGACAATCGCAAAGTTCAAAGAAATCTTTTGGCCTATTGGCTAATGAATCTATATATCTTTTCAGGAGATCCATTTGCAAGGCCAGCAGAGTTGTGTCAATAGAAAATTGTTCTTAATATGCTGCTACACTAGCTAGTCGGCTAGTAATGATGTAGTGCAGCAAATCGACAACTAATATAGAGATTAACTCTAACGGGGGAACATCATTCACAGAGCGGCTTTTAGATTTGGAGCACATATCTCTCCATCACAAGAAAATGATCCCTTTTTAAAACAATTTTAGTTGATTCTTTCACTTCAGCAAGATTGCTTTTTCCCAAAGTCCACACTGTTACACAATCGCATAAACAGGAAGCTACTTTCTGGGCATGCTTTGTGTGTTTTACAGGAATAGTCATAATTCTGAGAATTGTGCTCCAGGTCTTCATTAAGACTGCACTTACAAGAAGATTATTTTGCTTTATGAAAGATTTCATCAAAATAATCGTCAGTTTGGTTGTCTATAATTTTACCTCGCGTACCTGCAATAAGACCAGTAGCTCAAGAGAAAACTAGGTCTATCTCCCGCAGCTGCTTAGAAAAAGTTTGTGGCCTAAAATTTTTTTCCGCTAGATGGAGTATAAATATAAATTCAAATGTATGAAGTCTGGTTGCAAATTCGTGGGACTGAGCTGCCTATTCCCCGTCACTAGATGTTCCGGTAATTGATAAAACAGCCAAAATACAGTTGTATCTATTCAGTACCTTGTTCATCGATCTATTTCGGTATGCCCAACTGTAGTAGATGATTTCTCCAGCTGAAGAACAGTTATGCCGGTGGCTAACTGACAGTTGATTAACAAACAGTCGGTAGCATGTATTGCTATTTAAAATAATACAGTATATCTCTGGAAGAGTGGAGAAGAAAGATGCCATTCATCTCAAGTTCTGAATGAAATCACCCAACACAAGGTTGAGGCTATGAGTATGGCAGTTAATGTAAATTGCATGTGGTAAAATTTCTATAATACAGGCTTGCCCCCCTGATAAGTGGCCACTAATGACACTGGTTTGGTATTTTCACAGAAAAATAAAAAAACAACAAATTTTCACCTCCTTCTGGATGTTAAAGAGTAAATTCCCCTCCCCCCATCATAGATTTTATTGAATTAACATGAATTGACAAGTCTGAGTTTTTTTTTCATTGCTCAGGTTTTTCTGGTATAGCTCTCATTTGTTATATTTTTTCACCATTTTATAAGTTGGTTCAAGCTACCCCCCCCCTCCTGTTGATAAAGCCTTTCGTTTGTGAAATCAAAATATTTGGTCTTTGTTTGTTGGTAAAATTTATTTTTAACTCTCTTACTAACAAATCCTGTCCATTTTCATATTCTCGTTTTGTTATGATCTTTCATGTGTGAGATTAAGTACCGTCCTTCAAGATTTGTAATGATTGTTTGAATTGCCCTTTCATATAATATATTTTTCTTGTCTTTCTTATCTTATCTTTCCTTGCCTTATGCAATATTCTTAAGTTTTGTAAATGGATCTGATATCTCTTCCTTTTTAAGCTAGAACAGGGAAAAGAACTTACCCCTTTGATTATCTGGCGGTGTTTCACATTCTTCTTTTATATTTTCTTCTTCTTGCTCATTGATTTTCTGAAAAAGGGATCATTTCAAAGATTTAACAAAAAAAAATGTTAATAATCCACAAACAAAACTGTCATACCACTGAACAATTGCAGGGATAATCCGTCCCAGTCCATAAAACAAACTCTGCAGAAAATTCTAAAATACAATTATAAGTTGATTCTTAGTTTTCATACAGCAATCAAAGGGAGAGGGGGTCCTACAGTTGTTTCGTGTTTGCATATGAGCTGGATTATAGACAACAGAATGTCCTTGAGTGGATTTAAAAAAAAAAATGAAATTAATCAAATAAGCTTCTAAAAATTGTTTTATTATTTGATGGCAAACAATTTGTTTTGCCATCTTTAGTGTTATTGCTTATTTTGAAAATACACTTGCGACCACATAAAGTTGAGAGTCAATCAAGTGTTTTGACTTGAGAATTTCCAAAAATGTAAAAAATGGATTAAGTCTGTATTTCTCCTGACCCCACTTACTTGGTATAAATTTAAGAAAAGGATGTAAATTTGAATTGTAGCAATTTTCTTTCTCCTTTTTAGCAACCTGACGGTCCCACCAATGGCATATTTTACATGCATGCCATTTTTCCATTAATTCTCTGGAATGATCAATGTTCACTATTGATAAAGGTTGTGTTAAAGAAAATCCTTGTTCAAGATTAAAAGCTGCTTGTGTCATTTGTAAGAGAAGGAAAACACAAAATACTTATTTTAAATCTAAAAAAGCAATGTGCATGTTTGAAAGTATCTTAATGCACATAAAATTCTTTTCTTTTCTGAACCATTCATGGTACATGCAGGGGTTAGCATTACCAGTTTCCTAAAGGCACTCTCCACAGGTAAGCTGAACAGCCCAGCTGTCATGAGTTGTAAGCCAACCTCAGCACCAGAAATTCGTGTTACTCTCAGAGAAAAGAAAGGGCATTGATGAAAATTACACTTGCAATTATAATTATTGTGTTTTGATTTGATTTGGATAGCCAAGCCATTCAAATGTATAAAAATGTGTATACAGGAATTTCACAGTTCGAAGAAATTGTTGTTTAAAATGCAATATCGGAATACATTTTAGGGTAAGATTAAGCCTACAAAGGAAATGGACATTCCCTAAATCTGAAAACAAATTCATAAGGAAAGCTAAATCTTTCAAATATTCCAGCCCGACTCTTTGTCTTTGTGGTCACTATACTCAATATTCCCTTTATTAAATCCAATGAATTGATCTAGTTGTACCATGTTCGGTAACAATCTATACTATAAAGCACTTCCTTATTTTATCTGGCTGTCCTTTTATTTGCTTTCATTTCTTAACGAATGGACCAATTAGGCAGGAAGTATTGGCAAACAATTTTTAAGCAGCGAAGAAAAAATACTGGCTAAAAAAAGAAAAAAACAGACACACAAAAACAACTAAAAATGCAAAATGATAATCTACTATACTAGGGCTGAAAATTTGCAAACCTGACCTTCAACGGTAGGGTGAAAGGGATCGGGGAGAAATTATTTGGGGGTAAGGATAGGGAGGGATAATTTAGGGATTTCTTTTTAATAATTTATATTACACATAAATTAAAATGTAATATAATTATCATTAACCATCTCAAGGTTTCGTTTGTCAAAAATGGGAAGTTGAGGTCCTCAGTGGTTGAATTTCAATTATTGGTAGAAAACCATCACAAAGTTTTGAAAGTCAAGAAGAAGTGGTGGAAAGCTGTTACTTCGAGGGAAGTGGACGGGGAAGGGAAGGGGGTCCCATAAATTCGTCTTCAATATTGATAAAATAATATTAGAAACCACTAAAACTTAAAGTGTAATACTAAAAGCATATAATTTGCTGGGGATGAAGGGTGAGGAGGACACTCGCCTTGTGAGCAACTATACAGAGGAGTTGTGTTTTTCTATTAAAAGTTTGATATTTTAATAAACTACTTTTTCTTTTCGATTATACAGCATCACATGACCCCTCATTGCCCTCCCCCATAAAATTTTGTCCTTTTTCTTCAGCTATTCACATAAAGTAGGTATATAGAATGCAAATCTTCCATACAGAGATGTGATAAGATAACACATTGAAATAATAATGGTTGAGCAACGTCAGGCTGTTTCAAAACTTTGCAATTAATGAGACAAGTTTTTGTAATTTTATTTAAAGGGAATTTAGTTCAGATTGTAGGCAGATTGTGACAAAATCTCTTCATTTCCTCTAAAATATTAGGTTTTGCAAAGAATAAAGTCTAACAGGAAATGCTAACCATATCACAAACTAACCATATCACTTCAATTAAATCAAAATTCATGAATATAATTATTCTAATAGTTGTTTTCCCTGTAACCTTGATTAGTTCAGTGATTTTCTTCTTTTTCTTACTGAAGTTTTCAAACAATTCGTTGTAATGACCTGTGAGTAAGGAACAACTTGGCCCAATAGTAACCAAAATTCTAAAAAACGGAATTTTGATAAAAAGTTCTTACATCAAAGGATATTCATAATCATACATCATAGACAGGAACTAGGGGCCTCAAAAGATAGCACAAAACGAAAAAAAATACTTTTATTGAATTGTGACACCCAAAATAGGCCAAATTGTCTGCTTTTTTTCTCTAATTGGCTTGTAACTTACAGGGCAAACCTGTATAGATTCAAGATGTCTCAAAATGGCCCAAAAAAAGTTTTTTTTTTCAACTGGCTTTACACTTTAAGAATATGTAGACTAGAGCTACAGAACCTCAATGATAGGTATTGAAAAAGTTTGAAAGCTTCCTGTAGCAGAATTTAACAAAATTCCAAAAGCTGCCACTTAAGCAGCACAACCTAAATGTAAAAAATGTAAAAATGGTATTTTCAGACAAAATCTGCCAACAAATTTAAAAGCGTCAAGTAGCATTGCTACTTTGCTATAGCACTTTTTGCACTGCAGTCAATGAAGACAAAAGATTTTGCACCCAAAATTTGATTGTCACAATTTGTGTTGCAAAAAATAATGATTTCTTTTTTTTCTAATCAGATTGAAACTCTCAGAGAATTCAGAGAATATCAAATATAATGACACTGCTGACTCACTAGCAGCCAAGGCTTCTTTGTTAAACCCAAGTCCTCCCTCTGACCTCAATTCACAAGACATTGTTAGGCAAAGATCTAATGTTAATCACAGTAAATTGATTTTATCTCCCTTTCATACTAGATTGCATACAGTGCTATATTACCGTCTGAAACCAGGTGCCCCTCTTCTCAACAGTTTGATACTTAACTGAAAGTTACATCACTCCCCTCTATGCTGTGTCTGCTTCTCAACTGATGAAACCATCCAGCATGTCTTATTTGATTGTCAGCCACTGGGGGTGGAGACTTTTTCCCTTAAGCGCCTCTGCTATATGGCTAATATTCCAAATACCTACACTGCAATCCTGAATTCTAACCTGCCTTGGCCGATTGATAGAAAGATATTTAGGGCATCTATTGATATCTTAAAGAAGAGACAAATTGATTAGTGATCATTAAAGCACAATGAAGACAATAGAAAAGGGGTTTATTCATCAAATGATTAGGAATGTGCAGAAGAGAGCAGGAGTGAGTGGGAAGAACCGTATAGGCACCGGCCGGTCTATGGGCCTTAAACTGCTGGGGATAGGCAGCTCAAGTGCCCACAATTCCCACAACCCATCAATAGAATCAAGAATTTTAATTGGGATTACTGGTTATTAACTGACAGAAATTCTTTTTATTTCCAGGGGCTTGGTTACAGACAAGAATGAAGGATTTCTGATTATCTGAAGATATCTCTTGGGGAGTCAAAGGGGTGAAAGGAGTAATTGATAGTTCATATACCCTGTATACAAATTTTGGAACTGGATTTGGTATGTGCTCTTTTTTCTTTCTTTTTTAAGGCACAAAACAGATTTCTTTTTATAAACAACCTAGATATGAATTTATTAAACACACCAACAGTGATACAAAGCAGATCATTAAAAGATTGTTTTAACAGGGATCAGCACAATTCTAAATTCAAGTGTTTCTGTAAAATTTACGTCAAGATGCCTTCAGCCCCATAGAAGATCAAAATCTATGCAGATTTTCAATCTGTATGATTCTCAAATCCATCCATCCCAAATTTTATACCAAAATATTATTCCAATATTGTTGCACAAAAACTAAAGCTGATTGAACATATTGACTGGAAATTTAAATTTTGCCAAAAGTTTCAATTACAATCCAACATTTTAGTTCTTAGAAGAAAAACTGAAAAAAAAATTCCAAAACATTGTTCTCTCTCTTTCTGCAGGTATGGTAGCTCAAACAGAAGGCTAGACTAGTGACATAAAAATGTTACCTTTGGTACATCTCTGGAGTTATCTTCCTGGTTATGAGTGCCTAAAAAAAGTCAAAGTTTTAACAAATCAGCAATAACTGTGGATACCTAAGATATACAACTTATCCTTTCAACAATATCTTCCAGCATAGTAAATTAGATCACTAATGCCTTTTCATTTAGTCAGCAGCCATGTACTATTATTTTTATCATTACTATTAGTATAATACCTAACAATTTTGATTCATCAGTTTTCTAGAATACCTGCTATCTGACTTTCAAGGAGAGCACACTTTGGTAAAACCAGCAAGCTCTATCTGGATAAGAACTCCTTTAAACAAAATTTAAAGTGGAGGCCTACTGCATAATGGCTGAGTTTTATAACACATTGATGAAGTTTAAAATAGCTACAATTTCACGAAGACAAAGACCTTCCAAAATACTGAAATTTTCCAGAAATCAAGCTGATTATCCTGAAAGTGGTACTTATCTAGCTCATACAACTACCAGACAGAATGAAAAGAAAAGGAACTAAAATAAGGGAATTCATGAGGAATTTACTGCTTGGAATGGCATGGATTAGTTGTTAGATAAGTTACACCTGCTAATCCCTGAAAATTAAGGATTAGGCCTAATGATAGCAAACAATGTTGGCAAATTTGAAGTTTACAACATAATTTAGCTAGGATGAAGTGAATATGTCACTTGATGCCTTTTTTCATGCTCCATCACAATTCAATATTTGTTTCAGGGAAAGATCACATTTTGAGCCCTTAAAGGGCTCACAATAACCCATAGTAACCAAAAACTTCAAAAATGTTTAAAAAAAATGGATAGTGATAAAAGAAAATGCCATTTGTAGCTGATTTAGGATTGATAATTATTATTTTCCTAAGTCTTAATAGTAAAATGTTACTTTGAAAAGAAAGAAATTTACAAAAACAAATAGAAAACCCTCAATAATGAAGTCAGTTTTACTGAAATTTTGATTTTAGAGGTAAGTTTGTTCCTTAGTTATCTGAATGCTTCATTATTTAGTAAATTTTTTGCAGTTGATATTATTGACTTACAAATAAAGTGAAAATACCACTTGATGCCTATTTTTATGCTCTTTACAGATATAATTTGTTGCAAATGAATTTTACCTCCATCCCTATATATACCAATTCAGGGTGTACATATGCACACTAGGGGGTGGGGGGTGTTGGTAAAGTTTAAACTTACCTCTCATTTGCATCAGAAATAAACTTTACCCCTACCCCCTAATGTGCAAATATATACCCTGAATTGGTATATATAGGGTTGGGGGTAAAATTCAGGTAGTTCGTATTAGCTGCAACCCACGTGAGAAGTCAAGTTTGGTTAATGCCAAGGGTGAACCTCCAGCATTTTCATTGGGGGGGGGGGGGGCCAAGAGGGATCCATATCTGAATAGTCAAAGGGCATGGGATGTACAATATTTTTTTCTCCACATTATTGTGGGGGGCAACTGCCACCCCCAAACAGTGCCCCAGGTTAATACTAATGAAATAAAACAAAAAAGATGAAAATATAATGGTAAAATTCTACTTTAGCTACTTTTGGTTATCTTGGAAAGTAGTTAGGTTAGGAAAATGAAACTTTCAGGGATGGGCCTACAGGCTGAAGTATATCCCAGGAAGGTATTTTGAACCACTCCTCCCTCTAGAGGGTCCTGAAATTTGTCTACATGATCTACCTAATGAAATTTTGACAAAACAACATTTTACCTTAATTTTCAGTTATCAGTAACTTTTTCTCTAGTTTTAGTTCTGAAAATGCAATTCCTGTAATTTGAGTAGAATTTTAAGCTATATCAAATTTTTTTTTTCAAAATTTAGGAAATACATTTGCAAACCTTATAAATTGGGATTGAGCAAAGTTGTACAATTATGTTGTAGTTCATTTAAGCAGAAGATCTAGCTTGCAAGGTTTCACTTTTATAACACACATATTTTAAAGGTCAGGACCCTCTAGAGGGGGAAGAACTTGAGGTAGGTACTTCAAAATACCTTCCTGGGACATGCTTTAGACTTTAGACTTTAGACACTCTTGAAAGTTTCATTTTCTTAACCTAACCCCTTTCCAAGATATCCAAAGTAGAATTTTACCAAAATACAATAGTTTAAAAACAAATTTGGGCTGTACATTTGCACATTAGGGGGCGGGGATGAAGCATAGCATATATTAAATGCACAACCTAACCCAGGTACTTTTTTTTCCCTAAACCCCCAAAAACAATAGTTAAATATTGTAAATGCAGTGGCAAACCAGGCTTTGTGATCCATTTATCTAATGACAGGTACCCATTTAACTGGTTTCCTTTAGCATTTCTCTATAGAATATATCATGTGGGTTGCAGCTAATACTAAAGTACCAAAATTCATTTGCAACAAAATTGATTACTATATTTGAAAAGAGCATAAAAAAAAGCATCAAGTGGCATGTTTATTTATTTGCAAGTCAATAATATGAACTGCAAAAGAATATCCATTGTTCTACATTTTTATAAAAATCCAATATATAAAATGAGACACTAATTTTGAAATGGCCAAAAACTTTGGTAGGCTAGACCTAATCTGCAAATGAGCAAGGTTTACAGTAAGTGCATGCAACTAATGTTATTGTTTTCCTAGTTGTCCATAGTCCTTCAGTTAATAAGTTGCTGGATAAGAAGTTGTTGTCTTTTACAATTTACATTTGGGAAAGGGGAGTATACCCAACAGATAATACCTAAAAATTTCTATTCTATAGAATGTAAAAATAATATCCAACCATACTTAGTCATTGCCAAAATTATCCAACTAGTTAGCTATCTAAAAAATCCTTTTAAGCAAATAAGAAATTATCCAACTAGGAAAATAATTAAAATTTAAATTAAAAATAGTTTTATCTTGCTAGCCAAATACCATAAAGCATATGAGCCAACTTAGTATATCTAACTAGGTGAATAATACTTTAACTTAATGCTTCTGATCTAACTAGACAGATAAGTAAATTCTTCATGCAAACTAGAGATAATATCCAACTAGTCAGACAATTTTTTCTCTTAGACATAGCATGAACATCTAACTTGGTGGATAACACTTTGTCCTAGCCCTTCTGATATTAATCAAACTAGGTAGGCTAGTTAAGTAACTTCCTACCTGGTTAAATATATATCAGAAGATCTAAGACTCAGCATTATCCACCTAGTTAGATAGGCCTATTATTTTTAAATTCTATAGAATGTAAAAATAATATCCAACTATACCAGTATGGACCTTAATTTGCTCCGAAGTGCGAATTAAGGTAATTAAGGTATACTTAGTATCAAGATAAAATATCATGCTAGACAGATAATAACATTTTTAAGATTCATACACCTTTACCTACCTAGCTGAATATTTGGTAAATATCTACCAAATCATATTATTGAGTTACAATTAAAGTGAATATACCACTTGATGCCTTTTTTTTAGCCTATGCTCTTTACAAATATAATAATCATTTTTGTTGGAAATGAATTTTAGCCCCCACCCCTATATATACCAATTCAGTGTATATAGGCTATTTGCACATTAGGGGGATGGGTAAATATCTACAAAATCATATTATTGAGTTAGGACTAAAGTGAATGCACCATTCGATGCCTTTTTTTATGCTGATTACGAATATAATCAGCATTTCTATCGGAAATGAATTTCAGCCCCCCCTATATATGCCAATTCAGGGTTAGGTTTGGTTGGGTTAGTTATCGCCTATACAGGGGGGGGGGGCTGAAATACATTTCTGATAGAAAATCTTAATATATTCTTAATAAGCATAAAAAAAGGCATCAAATGGTGTATTAAATTTATTTGAAAATCAATAATATGATTTGGTATATATTGACCGGGGATGGGGGTAATTTTATGACTTATTCAAATGAGTTTTATTTTAAAACTCCCCCCCACCCCCTAAGCGCCAAAAAAATAACCGTGACTGTTATTTAGTTAGGGGTGGGGGCTAAAAAAAAATAAACAAAAAAAATTTTATTAGGCTAGGCCAAAATTATCAAATAACACTAAAAAAAAGGCATCAAGTGGTATATTCACTTTAGTTGTAACTCAATAATGATTTGGTAAATATTTACCTTTGACTGTCTATGCAATATACAGAATATCTACCTAGTTGGATAATAACATAGCTTAGTGTTTCAGATATATATCCAAATAGGCAGATAGTTAGCCTAGTATTAAGCTAATAAGTAGGATAATGGATGCTACATGGTTGTTTTTTAATCCCGGCCTACCTTCTGACATCTCTGTTTCAAATAAAGATCTTGTAATGTTTAAAGTATGATGAACGAAATCAGGTCTCGAAGCAAATATTGTCAAGAAAAGTTCTAATGGATTTAAGTTACTTCTTCGAAAACAATGAAACGGTATATTCCAAGAATATCTTCTGGCATCTATAACACCCTTCTTGAACAAATTTCCCAATCTCACTGTGATACTTTCCGTATTTTGTAGGTAGCATAGAGGCGGTTATGCCTGTTTAAAGAGCTGGTATTTGCAAAATTAAGCCCTATTCAGAAGCTGGAAGTCTTTTCAGCAGAATGTTATTTCAATTAATTAAAAAATAACTTTCCGAAAAATAATTTTTCAAAGAAAATTAAAGGCCATTTTAAAATTAAGATCAGCAGATACAAATACCTGTTAAAATTCAAACTCAAAACGACCAGAAATTACTATTAAAGAATAAATGAAACCTAAAACGAACAGAAATTAAATAAACAATCAAAGGAAAAAACATACAACAATTAATAATATAAATTAATAAATAGATCTTAAAGCGAGCATTACTTAGATTGAATATGAAAATCAAGCTTAAAACGAAAAAAATATTTTCCAATTGAATTGTAAATGAAACATAAAACGAACAGATATTAAATAAACAATCAATGCAAACAAACATACAATATATATTAATATAAATGAATAAATAAATCTGAAAACGAGTAAAACTTAAATTGAATATGCAAATCAAGCTTGAAACGAACAAAAATCACTACAAACAAGAGTTTGGGTATCGCCTCCTTCTCTCACTGTAAAAGTCTAAAACCTACTGAGTCATTGGCGCTTTACTGAAAACCAATTTTATTAAAAAAGTTTTCTTTTGTACTTAATATTGAAAATAAACATTAAAATTATGGTGAAATTTTGAACTGATCAGCTTTCAGCAATTAATATCATTATACATCAAATACTCAGTTTAATTTATTAGTTTTTTCTAAAGTTGTTCAAGACGAATATAGTTTCACTACAAACAAAAGTTAGGATACTGCCCCCTTCCTTAGCTGTAAATAAAAACCAAAAGCCTACTGTGTGATAGGCGCTTCACTAAAAACGAATTGTATTACAAATATCTTCTTTTCCAGTTCTTACAGCATTGAAAATAAAAATAAAATTAGAGTGAAATAAATTCTTAAGCTGATGGATCTTTCAACAACTAATATCATTATATATCAAATATTCAATTTGATGTTGTTAATAGTTTCCAAGACTGTTCAAGACGCATATAGTTTTCAGTAAAGCGCAATGACGAAGTAGGTTTAAAACTCTTACAGCGAGAGAAGGAGGCGATTCTCTAACTCTTGTTTGTAGTAATTTTTCGTCGTTTCAAGCTTTATTTGCATATTCAATTCAAGTTTCATTCGTTTTAAGATTTATTTATTAATTTATATTAGTATTTATTGTATGTTTGTTTGCATTGATTTTTTTTTTAATTTATCTTTGTTTTAAGTTTCATTTATACTTCAATAGCAAAATATTTTTTTTCGTTTTAAGCTTGATTTTCATATTCAATCTAAGCATTACTCGCTTTAAGATCTATTTATTCATTATTATTATTACTTGTTGTATGTTTTTTCCTTTGATTGTTTATTTAATTTCTGTTCTTTTTGGGTTTCATTTATTCTTTAATAGTAATTTCTGGTCATTTTGATTTTGAATTTTAACAGGTATTCGTATCTGCTGAGCTTAAGTTTAAAATGGCCTTTACTTTTCTTTGAAAAAATTATTTATCGGAATTTTTTTTAGATAATTTTTGTTTGTTTTTGATTGCAAGAAGTTACAAGTTTTTAAAAATTCCTTATTTCAAAATCAAACTTTAAACAAAAATCAAATCTTCATTAAAGTATCAAAACTGGTATCAAAGAAACAATACCAAAGTGAAAAAAGTTTGCCCGCTTTGAAATGAGCCCCCTTTGAAGTTTATACGACGACCCCTTCTACATGAAGTGCGTCTGGGAAAAAAATAAATGGAGTGTGGGGGAGGCTAGCTGCACTCCGATCACTTTTTACTCTTAGAAAGTGAATTACAACTTTCAATTTCCAATCGAATGAGCCCTTTATGAATGTTATACGAGCATCCCTTCCATAACAGCCATATATAAGTTACAACGCCTACCCTCGGGCCATGGGGGGCTGTGTCGACACCGGAGTTTTTGTTATCAGAACTTTGAACTATTTTTAACAAAATGTCTATCTCAAAGTCTTTATCTGATACATTTAGGGCGTGGAGGGGGTGGGGGCTAATTTGCCGCCGATCTCTCTCGACACTTAAAAAGTGAATACGAAATTTCACCTTCAAATACAGTTAGCCCTCTCTGATGTTCACACAACCTCACGTTCTATAAAAACGGTGTATAACCCCGGAGCATTACTTACAATGCCTGCCTCCAGGCCATGGGGGGTTGCGTCGCCACAGGAGTTTTTCTTATCTGACCTTTGAATTATTTTTAAAGACATGGCTATTTTAAAGATTTTATCAGATAGCCTTGGGGAAATAGGGTGTGTAAGGGGGGGGGTGGGGGCGAGTTGCCCTCAGATACCTTTTGACTCTTAAAAAGTGAACTAGAACTTTCAATTCCCAATCAAATGAGCCCTCTCTGAAGTTTATGCGAGCATCCCTTTCATAAGAACCACACACACCCCCAGGACAACACTTACAACGCCTACCCCCCTGGGGGGGGGTAGTGTTGACACCGAAGTTTTTGTTATCTAATTTTTGAACATTTTAAAAAAAACTGGTTATCTCAAAATTTGTAGCGGATGGGTGTGGGGAAAAAGGGCATGGGGGGGGGCTAGTTGCCCTAAACGCTCTTGACTCTTAAAAAGTGAACTAGAACTTTCAGTTTCCAATGAAATGAGCCCTCTATGAAGTTTATACGAGCATCCCTTTCATAAGAACCATACATGCCCATAGGGCATAACATAGAACGCCTTCTCCCGGGTCCTAGGGGTTGTATTGACACCGGAGTTTTTATTATCTGACCTTTGAACAATTTTTTTTTTAAAACAAAATGTCTATCTCAAAATTTTCATCAGATGGGTTTGGTAAAACAAGGCGTGGGGGGGGAGGAGGGCTAGTTGCCTTCGAATCTCTTTTGACTATTAGAAAGTGAACTCAACTTTAAGTTTCCAATCAAATGAGCCCTCTCTGCGGTGTATACGAGTACCCTTTTTAAAAAAACCAGATAAACCCCAGGGCAAAGCTTACAACACCTGCCCCCGGGCCCTGGGGGATTGTTTTGCCACTTGAGTTTTTTCTATCTGACTAATGAACTATTTTTAACTTCATGTATATCTCAAAATTTTTATCAGATGCATTCGGGAAAAAAGGGGCGTGGGGGCTAGTTACCCTCCAATCTCCTTTGACTCTCAAAAACTGAACTAGAACTTTCAATTTCCAATTACATTAGCCCTCTGTGACGTTTTTACGAGCATCTCTTCCGTAAGAACCATATATTCCCCCAGGGTATAACTTACAACACCTGCCTTCGGGCCCTGCAAGGGCTGTGTCGACCCCGGAGTTTTCGATATATGGTCTTTGAATTGTTTTTTAAGAAATGGCAATCTCAAAGTTCTTATCAGATGGGTTTGAGAAAAAAAGGACGTGGAGGGGTGGGCTAGGTGCCCTCCCATCTCTTTTGACTCTAGTTTTCTTATATTATCACTGAACTATTTTTAACAAAACAGTAATCTCAAAATTTTTATCGGATGCATTTGGGAAAAAAGGGCGTGGGGGGGGGGGAGGCTGGTTACCCTCCAATATCTTTTGACGCCTAAAAAGTGAACTAGAACTTTCAATTTCCAATCAAATGAGCCCCCTCTGAAGTTTATACTAGCATTCCTTCCATAAGGATCATATAGGCCCCCAGGGCATAACTTATAACCCTTGCCCTGAAGACCTTGGGGGAAGTGTCATGCTCAAAGATATAATTTCCAGAACTTTCAACTGACCAAAATGACTATCTCAAAATTTTGATTGGATGTGTTTAGGAAAATAATGGGCGTGGAAGGGGTGTTAGTTGCCTTCCAATCCCTTTCGACTATTAAAAAGGGCACTAGCCATTTAAATTTCCAATAAAAGGAGCACTCTTTGAAGTTCCTACGACAACGCTTTCTATAAGAACTTTATATGCCCCAGGGCATAACTTACAACCCTTACCCTGAGAGCTTTGGGGGGGGGGGGGCTGTCATCCTCAAAGACCTAATCTCCAGAATTTTCCAACGTGTTGAACAAAATGGCTATCTCAAAATGTTGATTGGATGTGTTTTGGGAAAAGGGTGGCGTGTGAAGTGGGTTTGTTACCATCCAATTACGTTCGATTTTTGATAAGAACACAAGCTCTTTGAATTTAAAATCAAATAAGCCCCATTTGAAGGTACGACGACAAATCTTTCTATAAAAAGCCTATTTGCCCCAGGGCATAACTTACAACCCTTGCCCTGAGGGCTGTGGGGGAGTGTCCTCCTCAAAACATAATTTCTATCTGGAAATCAACTACGTATAACAAAATGGCTATCTCAATATTTTGAGTGGATGTGTTTAGGGAACTGTTGGGCATGTAAGGGATGTTTGTTGTCTTTCCACCCCTTTGACCCTTAAAAAGAGCACTAGAACTGCCGATTTCCAATCGAATGAACCCCCTTTGAAGTTTTTATGATGACTCCTTCCATATGAAGTGCCTCTAGAAAAAAAATAAATAATAAAACATTGGAGCAGTATGGGCTTTTACTATAGGTAACGCTATAGCGTTGCCTCTGATAAACCTATAGTTTAAGCAAACCGCCAATTTTACTAAAGAGTAAATCGTGGCTATTACAATTCTAAAGACGCTTTTAGCGTGCATTAGGTAGACTGTTTCAGCTCAACCCGTTTGAGCTCAAACCGTCTAACACTGGCGTATTGTTCTTGAATTGTCTAATTAATCAAAAAAAGTACTGTATAGGTGGTGCCCCAGAAAAGCACTTCGATCGAAAAGAGAATTCACCACCAAGAAGAGCACATGAATTGAAACTAGGGTTCAAATAACTATGAAACAGTCCGGGTGTATCTTCATCTCCAATAGAAGTAACCCTCAATGGGTATGAAATTTAGCTGAAATGGGTATGAAAAAGCCTTAAAATTTAAACAAAAATGCTACCCTACAGAACAAGACTGAGTTGAAGCAGGATTGTTCAAGTGCAAAAAAATTGTCTTTTGACATTATGATTTTGCGAGACAGGACTTCTCTTCTTATTGAAGGGAGTACTGTAATGAATAAATATACTAAATAGTCAATAGCCCCTTAGTCCTTCGAAACAACTCAATAGCCCCTTAGTCTTTTAAAACCAAACATTTAAATCGGGGATAAATAAGAAAGGGAGCTTTTCAGATAAAGACACATAATCTATCGATTATGGTTAAACAGAGATATCAGAGCAAAGAAATTACGAATTTTGAGTAAGATCTAAATAATAGAACAAGATAAAAAGGAGCCTCTTAACATTCGTAGCTCTTAGCTGTAGCACTTGGTAATTATATGTTACTTTTATCAGGTTTTGGACAGATAGACTATCTATCAACAAGTGAAATGACTTCATTTTTATACAATTCTCAAAAAGGCTTATGTCAGGTTTGTCTCTCACTCAGACTATCTGTCTTGGCTTTTTCTCCAATTGGCCATGGCTCTCAACTCTTTCATCACAGTCCATCGAGTTGATTTTAATTCCAAGTTTACTTATTATTTGATATTCATTTCTTAATTGTTGATGTTGTTTGTCTATAAACCCTTGGACAAGTCGTATTTTAGCTTGTGTCTTTGTGCCAATATATATAATCAATAAAAAACCTAATTTTGTCCTCTTTGAGACTCTGCAGGATATTTCCCTCGAGTCGTATTTGCTATCACCAAATTACACGGTCTGGATATATACATATATATATATATATATATATATATATATATATATATATATATATATATATATATATATATATATATATATATATATATATATATATATATATATATATATATATATATATATATATATATATATATATATATATATATATATATATATATATATATATATATATATATATATATATATATATATATATATATATATATATATATATATATATATATATATATATATATATATATATATATATATATATATATATATATATATATATATATTCTCTAAAGTCCAACCAGTCCTGGTTGAACTTCCTTGAAGTAATGATATTAGGGCTGTTTAAAAACATTTAAAAAAAAAACCTTTCAGTTTTAATGATTGAATTTTAATGTAAGTTTCTTTTATATTGTTTTATTCTCTTCGTCTGTTTTGCTGAGGACGGCCCTTGGATATAGGGTCGAAATATTCATTTAAAGTTGCGTTCCACTGTCTTGTATAAAAATTTCCCTGTTGTTCTACTTATTCGCTCTTTACCTACAAAGTATTAGCACTTCAACTGACAAAAACATGCTGACATTTATGCCTAACGACTGCTGCTTTCAAGGCCACCGGCAGAAGTTTTTCCAGGGGGGAGCCAGATACTAGAATAGCAGAGATTGGAGGAGAAATGAATTTACTGGTAAAGAAAAAAACAAAAAGTATATCGTCAACCTGTTAAGAATCATTTTTGAGTTTTAACGAGTTAGCTACTACGTCAAACTTGTTGAAAAGCTATTTTTACTATAGAACCATTGAATGAAGACAACTTTCATTGATTCCCTGTTTGGCTTGTTTATTGCATAAACTACTGTCAACTAAGCAGATATGGATCTGGGTAAAAGCTTTAGCAAAAGTTCAAGAATCTGTCGTATTGAGCTGGTTGAAATCTTAAGAAAGAATACAAATTGTAGACTGGACTGTGGCAATTTTTCCTATTTTATTATCATGATATTGACACCTGAGTACAGAGACAAACCAAGGCAGATATACAAATTACAAAACTTCTTATTTACATTCAAAATGAAACAAAATTCAGGAAAATTTCAAACGGCGAGGATTCACGGCAAATAAATTTATTACTTTTTCAATATATGGTTCTCCTTCAGTTTTTAATTTTTCTTTGTGGACAGATAAGAGGCATAATCCACTAAGATGGTCGTCTGACATCGTACTTTCCATCCTTGTTTTAACTCTTCTTAGCGTGCTGAAAATTGTACACAAACTTAATAGTGGTCTGGGGTGTATTATAATGTCATATTTTATAGTTGAAATTGACTTATTTTTATTATTAGAAATTGGGCCTCGGAAACAAATTATCTACAGACCCAACAAAAGTGCAAAAAATCTACTATAAATTAAACACCGCAATATATTGGAATGGGGGTTGAGCTTATAATGTGTTTTAAAACTCAAAATCTATCTGAAGTAAAGTTTGTGACGCAAAAGCAATGCTATTTCCATGAGAGCTTCGATACCCGTAAGGAAAAATAGTTGGAAAAGATCAAGATATTATTAGAAAATAACAAATAATGATAATTTGATTGCTGTAAGAGCCCTAAATTCATGGTAATACAAAATACAAAATTACATTCTAAGTAACATAAACACTATCAAAATGAAAAAAGAAAGAATTCCACCAAGTAAAAGAACAACTCATCGCTCATACACGCTTACAAAACACTCATTTCCCTTCACGCTCACAAGCCATCTTTCGTCAAACCTCCTATCTCCTTACAATTCCTTTTTCCTTTAACTCAATTCTTCATGTACAAACAATATTTGACTTACTCTCTGATCCATACCTCCAAAGAAGGGGTAAAAGTGAGGACTATGCAGCACTTTCCATCACACTTAATAATTCCTTCTTGAACCAAGAAGTAAACTATTCATCTTCAACTCACTACTGAAGGTTAGCTCCTCTTCCTAAATTGACTGTAGAAACCCCCTCACCTCACTACTTTGCAACTAAGCCGAGTCTTAGGATTTCTGAGAGATTCCTTTCGTACTGCCAAATATACACCTCGTGATCACGTAAAATATTGATCAAGGTTGCCATTTTTTGGCCACCTCATTATCTATACCCGATCCATTATTTTATATTTCCCTCACTCCACAATCTTTCGAAATCCTCCTTACCTATAAAGACCGCAAACTTGGAGACATAAAAGCTTCTAAGCCAGTTTAAATAGCCGCACTTGTGACATATCCAGAATATATTCCCGGAACTTCGTTATATTCAATAGCCTAGGACTTGTTAGTGACAAAACTGCAAATCTCTACTCAACTGCTAAACTATCAATGTTTTTACCTACAAATGACCATTTCTTGCAAAAGCCAAGTTGTAGACCTTCTAATGCTGGAACCCTCAACCTTCCGAAGCATTAACTATCGATCAGAGTGGTTTCTAGGGCTGGTGGTTCCCAGGGCAAAATTAAAGTGCCCCCCCCCCCCCTGACTCAAATTATAAGCAAATAAAGCCAAATCAACGTAAAAATTTTGATCAGAATGGGCAACCCCCTAGCCTTGGACCCCTCCCCGCCATGGCACCTGGGACAGATGCCCCAGCTGCCTCCAGCGCCTTTTGAACGGCCCTGTTTACGATCATGACAAAACTATCATTGGTGAAGACAATTTTTTTTTCTTTTTACAATTCTTTTTTACTACGGACATTTATGTAAAATTATCTGTGAGGTAGATAAGTATCTTATTAAAAATTAGCTTTTATTTACCTGAAAGGTCTTTCGATGGTACATGTATTGGTGGAAGACAAAGAGCAATTTTATTGGCTTTCAAGATTGAAGGTAGAAAGAAGGCGTGCTCGTGCTCTTGGAGACCAATCAAAAGCATTTTATCAAGGTCTGTAGTCACTTTCGTAGTTTTCCAGAGGTCAATCTGATCAACAATATTGTCCAAAAATTTGGCATACATTCCCGATACATTCTTCATCAATCCCATGTATTTTTCTTTTTGTCTCTTTAGCAAAATTTTAGGGTGCAGTTTAAATACCTCAAATGCCGTTTGGTTCGTTTCAGAAAACCTTTTCTATCAAAGATTCAAAAACTGAATCTAAGTATGGGATGAATATTGATTTTCTAAAATAGTCCTGAGTTTTTGGTATGGTTGATTAGCCCTGTGAGATTGTTTACTGACTCTTCTTGGCATTATGAGTATTACTCCTACGACTTCGTATTTACACTGCACAGCCACCACATTTCTTTGAATAGAAGTTCACTATTGCTTCGGTCAGCTTGAAAAGGGCTGGTTAATTGTCGAATGTGGCTTGTTGCTCTCAGTAGATTGACTTATGCTCCCTACAGCATCTGGCTGACAGCCTCGAGATTGCTGGAATACCTAGCAATTATTTCTGAGCAGACGAGAAATGTCGTGGTCGTGATGGCACAGTGGAGCTGATAAGCTTTTTGCTTTGTGTCCCTATTTCCTTCCAAAGATAACTTTTCAAGGGATTATGCAATATTGGTAAACATAGTATTAAGTTTTCTAATCACAAGGTATATTTCACTCCATGTTGTTTTGCATAGCTTCTGTAAAGTGAAACTTACAACTGCACGGCTCTGACCATTCTCACGATAGGACTTGAGGATTTCTTTAATTGTTCCCACGTTATTTCTTACCTGTGAAATGTAATTTAAGTCGTTAACAACTAGGTTTAGGCGATGGCTGGAACAGTGAAAATACTGGGCCATGGCAAGTTCACTTGAAATTTTTGTATGCACCCCTGAAATATGGCCAGCCATTGTACTGCAGCCGTCATACCCCTGCCCAACGGCATCGCTAAGATCAAGCCCCGACTCATAAAATTTTTCATTTATTGTGCTCGCGATGTTCTGTGCGTTTGTGCATTTAATAATGGAGTGAAACCGAGGAAATCTTCCCTGATACGCTTCGTACTGCTTTCAAAATATGGCACACCCAAAGATAGTTGTTCGACTCCAGCCACATCCATGGTCTCATCAGCTAAAATAGAAAACGTCTCGTTTTTCTTTACATCTTTAATTATTGTAGACCTCAAGGATGTGGCACAACAATCAATAAACTCATTTTGGGTCATATGAGACACATAGCTTGCATTTTAGAGCCATCATTCAAATGATGCAGTAAAGTTAAATCACCGGCTTCCTGCCTGAATTTTAATAAATCATTAAAAACAGCAGTTGTGCACGTTTTTCCTCTCAGTGGTAGGTCATGTATTGCACAGAAAATAATTGTTGATATGATGGATTTGAGTTTTTTACGATTTTCTTCTGTTTGTCGGGCCAAGTCCTGGTTAAGAAGTACATTCACACCTTTTTTCTTATTATTAATAGTTGATAAGAAGTTGCTATACTTTTCTACAACCTCTTTGTGCCACTTGCAGCTCAAATGAGCCTTGGCATTTTCGTGAAATGCTTGAATAAGGTGAAAGGTCGGATCATGAACCCACCTTGCACACCTCTATCAACATTAGGCTTAAACAAAACGCACAGTATACATAATGCGCCTTTCTGCACATTTGAATATGCAAGCCAATTGTACTTAGCCAGCCACTCATGAATAAATGGTCGCTTTCCTAGAGCAACATCGCCTTTAAAATTGTAGTTTTTGTCAGGCTTCCATGATTTAGTGAGCAGCAAGAACCTTGTTTCGTCGTCGATTTCTCGTTTAATATACAACCCTATATCCAATGAATCAGAGCTGTATTCTGTTTCTAATTTGACATCCTGCTCAGAGATACTTTCAGGAACTGATGATGTACTAGGAACAGGGTTCGAAGGATCATCTGTTTTCAAACATCTACTGAAAAAATATTTGATGTCCATTATTTTCTCTATATCCCACAGACGAAAACACCTACAAAGAGCACATTCAAATAGTATAGCAGCATAATTGCCTAAATTGAGAAACCCATTATGCATTTAATAGAAGAAATTGAAGAAGAAGAAGAAGCTGTCGAAGAAACTTTAAAAAGGGCTCATTCGATTGAAACTGAGAGTTCTAGTGCTCTTTTTAATTGTCGAAAGTGATGGGGCATATAAGTTTTTTTATGGAGAGGGTGGTCGTACAAACTTTAGAGGGGGTTAATTGTAAATCAGAAGTTCTAGTGTCTTTTTAAAGAGTCAAAGTGACCGAAGGGCAAATATCACCCCCCCCCCCCCTCCTCTCACGTCATTTTACCCCAAATACATCCGATGGATATTTTTAGACAGCAAATTGTTCAAAAACAGTTCAACGATCAAATAAAAAGGCGTTTGGGGCTGACACGACCCCCCAGAACCTTGGGCCAAGAGTTGTAAGTGATACCCCGGGGCATATAAGTCTCTTATGGAAATGGTGGTTGTGTGAACTTAAGAGGAGGCTCATTTGATTGAAAATTTAAAGTTCTAGTTCCCGTTTAAGAGTCAAAAGAGATCGGAGGGCAAGCAGCCCTCCTGCCAAGCCCATTGATTTTCTAATCACATCCAATCAAAATTTTGAGATAGCTATTTGGTTCAGCATGGTGGAACGGTCCAGTAGCTATGTCTCTAGGGATATTGGGGATGTCAGCCCCGTAAAGTTTCGGTAAAACTTTACCGAAAAAAGAACTGTGGATTGTCAGTTTAAGATACATATACTGATATTTATTCCTTAAAATCTTAATAATTTTTTCTTTATTAAAGTAAAAAAGTACTTAAAGTAACAAAATACTTAAAATGTATTTTGTTTCCAGTATAGGGCAAATTATGTTCTATTCTTGAGAAGGCATGGTAACTTTGTTGTTAATCGAATGGGGAATTCCAAAATATGGGCGCTTCAGAAAATGGAAGATTTGTTAGATATTTTCCAGAAGAATTGTCTACACTTATCATATAAACTGATCATGATACCTTTAGACTCATCATATTTCAAACATTAACAAAATGTGATTCTACACCGGTATAGAAAAACCAAGAGTTTTCCTATAAATAAAAATGGCTACTATTTTACTAATATTTTTAATAATTAATATTAATTTTACTATTCAATTTAAGCTATTTATTTGTAATTTATTTAGAATTACTTGTTGATTAACTGTTATTTATTTGTTGATTTATTTAGAATTAAAAGTTCAATATTTTTAATTCACAAATTCTGGTATCTTTACTAAATTCCCGTTCAGCATTAAGCTAAAAGTTAAGTTTCATTATTGTGAAAGAAAAGCAAGCAAGATTCCTAATAGGATAAAATCTTATAGGATACAACCAATTGAATAGACACAGGATGATCCTTATAGACTTAAGCAAAATTAGAATCTGACCCCTTAACTAGGATTATATTTAAAAAACTGAGGGAAATAATCAAAAAATTAAACTTACGTTTTTAGCTTGACAAAATATGAGCAAAAACCAATACCAAACTGACTGCTGGTAGGGAACGATACTATATATATAAAAAGTTTCTTTGTTTATTAATACCAAAATGCGGTAAGCTTTATCAGGCTTGTCCCACTATTACTAGGGCATAAGAATGCCCTTGAGAGTATTTACTCTACACCCTAAATTGGGTTCCAGTTTTGGTCTCCTTTAGATAGATAAATCTTGACCTATATTGATTTAATCCAAGATATAAGAATTGAATTAAATTCTGAATTGATTCTAAACAAGTTTCATAGCAGTTCTTAAAGACAAAACAAAAATAAGAAATTCTTTTTCTTTCATTAGTTGTTACACTTAAACTTTCTTCCTACTCTGGTCTAAATTCCAGGGGGGGCATGGCCCCCTACCCCCCTCCCCCTGCCGGTGCCCATGGCTGCTTTCCAATCAATCCTTGAAAGTGTGCATCGATCAAATAATAAACAACTTAGGCAATCTATTGTTAAAACGGCACAAACTTATTTGCATACCTATTTCAATTAGCCGTTTCTTCAAAGTCGAAGATCCTGTGGCAAAAATGTGACATGTTTAACAATTTTAATGATCTTAAAATATGTAAAAAAAAAGAAATAAAGAAAACTTATGCAACAGACATTGGACCAACATATTGTATAACTTTAAAATAAGAAATTGTGAAGTCATCATTTCTTTACCATCAAAATCATCCCCATTGCCAGTTCGAAAATTGTTGTTTCTTTCATTCACATTTCATGCTAAACTTTGTCATTTTGTCTTTTGTTTGCAAATCGTGAGCTTTGACTTTTGGAATTTTAGCATACTTACATTTGGTGCATTGCGAGAAAAAAAAACAAAATTATCAGTTTATTAAAAGCTTGTCTTCCAGTGCCGTGTCAACGATTTGCAATGTCCTTGATTGCTTTCAAATTGGTCCTCAGAAGACAAATAATTCAACCTTTGCCCTGGGCTTTCGAATAAGAGATGTGTCATTTTTAGGAAAAGCCTTCAAATTTTCTTAGTCGGATATAGTAAAGAAATAAACCAAGGGAATTTGGCACTACAGTGAATGAAATAAGACATTACACTAATATAGCATCATCTTGTATTCGAAGATGGATTTTTTTTGTCGAACATTGAATTATAATTCAAATTTTATGTTTAATTAATTACAGAAGATATTAGATACAGCAGTTTCCTTTCAAATGAGCTGTTAAATAGTCATTTAGGATGTTCCAGTGCTCCACTATACTATACGAATGAAAATGAGGACAAATCATTGATATCCATGAGAAAAAGGGATTTTCCTTGTTGTTCAAGCCAGAGGGGACTAATTTCCCTAAATAGGGTTTTCGACAATGAAGTCTTTAATGATCTACTTTTGTCTCGGCCCGACGCCATTTCTAAGAAGTTTCAGGCTATTTTCTGGAATTACAATATATTTGTTTTCGCAGCAAACTTTTACTATCAAGACTAATCGAGATGATAGTTACCAGTCCTGAAGCAGTTACAAAGGACAATCTTTTTCTCGACAGTTTCTTTAAACGATTCCCCCCAGATCCCAGTCCCCCCGGCTAAAATTTAGTTTCTTCAAAAATCTAGACAAAACTAAGATAAGGCTGCATAATTCAAGCATCTACAGAAACTGGTCAGTTTTTGTTAGTATATTTTTGCCTTTATGGTACTGTTTGCATTTTTCAGTTTTCATTGTCATTTTCACTTGATTTAGGAAAATTGGCTCCAACTTTGCCCCCCACAGGATTTTGACGAAATTACGCCACTGCTATGGACCCTGGTTTGTTCTTTACTACGTTACAGTAAACCATGAACAGTTAAATTTCGCAAATTATCTTTAATTCGGCGACAACGCTGCAATCATACCACGTGCCGGGAAAGGAAGAACTTTTGACCTGCTAAGATTTGCTGATTCAGAGATTCGAAATTGACTTTCATTGATATCTCATTCTACCACCCTTATTTCTAATCAACATGACTGTAAGTTTTTTTTTTAAATCTAAGCCACCTTATTAAACAAGCCAACTGGTCTTGCTGTTGTGCTTAGGCTTAGGCTATTTTCCATCAAAAATTGTGACAAGGCTAATTTGAAAAGAATCAAAATCAGCAAACTTCGTATAAACTAGGAATACATATAGGCATTAGGGGAGGTTTAAATGATATTCATGGGGTAAAATTCTACTTTAGCTACTTTTGACTATCTTGGAAAGGGGTTAGGCTAGGAAAATAAAACTTTCAGGGATGGGTCTACAGGCTAAGGTATGTCCCGGGAAGGCATGTTAAATAACCTACCTCCACTCCTTCTCCCTCTAGAGGGTCCTGAAATTTGCCTACATGACAGGTCTATAGGCCTACCTATTGAAATTTTTACAAAACTGTATTTTATCTTAATTTTCAGTCATCATTTTCTTTTTCTCTAGGTTTAGTCCTGAAAATGCAATTCCTGTTATTTGAGTAGAATTTTAAGCCATATTAATGTTTGTTTTTTTTCAAAATTTAAGAAAAGTATTTGCATATCTTTAAAACCTTATAAATTGGGATTGAGCAAAGTTGTGATGCTGAAGACAAATTTGTTGTACTTAATTTAAGCAGAAGATCTATTTTGCAAGGTTTCACTTTTATAACACAGATTTTTAAAGGTTATCAAAGGTAAGGACCCTCTAGAAGGAGTTGAGGTACATACTCCAAAATACCTTCCCAAGAGATACTTTAGTCTGTAGACCCATCCCTGATAGTTTCATTTTCCTAGCCTAAACCCTTTCCAAGATAGCCAAAAGTTGGTAAAGTAGAATTTTACCTTTTATGGTAATGTGCATACCAGAGGGTAAAGGTGCAGTCCAGGGGCATAGGGTAAGACACCCAGTAGTCGGACACTTTAATCACTTTGAAAACTTTTTGACATTTAAACTACTCTAATTACTGTAATATACCACCTAGAAATTTAATTTTTATATCACAAAATTTTCGAAGAACTTCTGAACAAGTAGGTTACTAATTCAAATAGTTTCACTTGTACAGTGTCTCCTATTTTTGAATTTACTAACAAGTGACAATTCTGCCTAAACTTGGACATACAAACATTGTAAATTGGTTATTAAAATAGTATAAAAGATTCTGTTGGAGAATAGGCAGGTGGCCGACTACTGGGTGTCTTACCCTATTTGATAGAAATTCAAAAAAAAAAAAATTCTTAAAGCTAGCCTACTTTACACCAATCTTAAATAGCATAGCCTGCTTAAACATCTTCTTCCTAAGAATGCATAATGCCTTTTCACTCCCTATCCATTCCTCCCCCATGGATAAACATAGTCTACAGCCCACTTTGTCTATTCCCATTATGTTTCACAAAAGACCTAGCCTAGGATTAATCTCAGTGTTTTTTTTTGCCACTTGAGCAGTAGGTTATTCTCTGTTATAAAATGTTAGCTAAATATTGAGCAGTTCATATTATTGACCTACAAATAGACTAAAGTGAACATAGGCTACAACTAGATGCCATTTTTATGCTCTTTCAGAATATAATAATTGCTTTCTGTCAAATTTGCAGTAGCCAACATAATTTAGCTAAGCTGGAAGTGAAAATGTCATTTGATGCCATTTTTCATGCTCTTTCATAATTCAAGAATTGCTTCTGGGGCTAGTTGCATCTTGAGCCCTTGAGGGGGCCCCAAAGGTATTTTATATGAATAATAAAAGAGCATAAAAAAAGCATCAAATGATTTTTTTCACTTTCATCCTAGCTAAATTATGTGGCCCACTGCAAATTTACCATGAAATTTACCCACCCTCACCCCCTGGTAAATTTCTACCAAATCATATTATTGACTTATGCATAAAGTGAATATACCACTTGATGCCTTTTTTTTATGCTGATTACGAATATAATAATCATTTCTATTGGAAATGAATTTCAGCCCCCCCCTGTATATGCCAATTCAGGGTTAGGTTAGGTTGTAGAAATATATACCCTGAATTGGCATATATAGGGGGGGGACTAAAATTCATTTCCAATAGAAATGATTATTATGTTCATAATCAGCATAAAAAAAGGCATCGAATGATGTATTCAATTTATTCCTAACTCAATAATATGATTTGGTAGAAATTTACCTATTTTTGCAACCTAACCCTGAATTGGCATATATAGGAGGGGGGCTGAAATTCATTTCCGATGGAAATGATTATTATATTTGTAATCAGCACAAAAAAGGCATCGAGTGGTATATTCACTTTATGTGTAAGTCAATAATATGATTTGGTAGAAATTTACCCACCCCCCTAATGTGCAAATATATACCCTGAATTGGAATATACCCTGAATTGTTGACAGCAAAGTTTTGAATCACAAAATGCAGTGCTATTTTGTTGATGGTATTCAAAAACCTTCAAATGGTAGGAAAACAGTTTATATTTGAGTTGCCTTATAAATGAGGTTTGAATTGTTATAAGTAAGTGTTTTTGGAATATATTATTCTTGAACCACTTATTTATAAACTAGTGACACATTTTCAACCACTTTTCAATAACTTAACTAGTGTTGATAACTTCTTTGTGTGGTTACAAAAATGAAATACCTTTTTGGCCCAATTAAGGGCTCTAGGTGCAACTAGCTCCAGAAGCAATTCTTGTAGTATAAAAAAGGCATCAAATGACATTTTCACTTTCATCTGAGCAAAATTATGTGGCCCACTACAAATTTACCTGCTTTTCTTGCAAATTCTATTTTTTGGGACCCTTAATAAGGATGGTTTCTTCCTATTTTATATATATATATATATATATATATATATATATATATATATATATATATATATATATATATATATATATATATATATATATATATATATATATATATATATATATATATATATATATATATATATATATATATATATATATATATATATATATATATATATATATATATATATATATATATATATATATATATATATATATATATATATATATATATATATATATATATATATATATATATATATATATATATATATATATATATATATATATATATATATATATATATATATATATATATATATATACCTTAAATTACCTTAAATCACAGCTTGGAATGAAATAAGGACTTTTAATCCTGTTGAATCACTTCTTGTGATGACTGTTGTAGTTGGTTAAGTTCTGGTGGAAGATTCTGGTGCATCCCAGTCAAACTTCCACGGTGTATCTTTCCACTCAGCATCCAGATGGCGTTTGAAAGCATCTGTTGATTCAGCAGCAACAGTGTCCTCCTTGAGGTTGTTCCAGAGGTTCTTGATCCGATTCGAGAAGAAATTGCATCTTGCTCCAGTTGTAGCGTGATGTTTGCGGATTCGTCTAGGGTGTCCTCGTGTTTTGTGGGAGGTGTCGGTCTCCAGGATCTCATTTTCTCGATTGTTTGAGAGGAGTTTGTGCGCCTGTATCATGTCTCCACGTTTCCGTCTGTATACTAAGGAGGGGAGGTTGAGTTCCTTCAGCCGTTCACTGTATGTCTTGTTTTCCATGCCGGCAATCATCTTAGTGGCCCTTCGTTGGATTTGCTCAAGAACTGCCTTGTCCTTTTTGAATCCAGGGGTGGCCAGTATCGTCCCCACCTCCAGTCTAGGTCTTACTAATCCTTTGTAGAGTTTGGTGATTATGTGTTTTCTCCTGCTGGTGATGCAGTGTTTGATGATGCCTAGGGCTCTACTAGCTTTGGCTGAGATGTTCCGTGAATGGGAACTGAATTTCAACTGGGAGTCAATGATGACGCCAAGTTCTCTCTCCTCCTGGACAGGCTCAATTGTGTGGTGACTTCCAGAATTTTGGGTCATAAGGTACTGATTTGGGGGTTTTTGGGGTTTGGGGTTTTTGTGTCCAAAGTGTATGACCTTGCATTTTTCAGCGTTGAATTCCAGCAGCCATCTTTTGACCCAAGAGCACATGTGGTCGAAATCAGTTTGGAGGGATTGGATGGAAGAAGAGGAGTTGGCAGGACCTATGAGTTTCGAATCATCCGCATTTAGGGTGGTTTTGTTGCTGGTGATGAGGGGTAGCTCATTTATGTAGATGTTGAACAGGGTGGGGCCCAGGACGCTGCCCAGGGGAACCCCACTAGTGAATTTGATTTCGTCAGAAAGGACATGGCTGTTAGGTCCGGTTATCACTTTCACTTGCTGTGTTCTGTCCCTCAGAAAGTCCTCTGTCCAACTGACCACTTGTGGACTAAGAGATAGAGTAAGTAGCCTGTGAATGAGGTATTGGTGACAAACCTTGTCAAATGCTTTGGCTAGGTCCAACAATATTATATCCACAGGTAATCCTCTCTCTAGTAGGTCAGTTACAAGACTATATGACTCACGAAGGTTTGTGTCCACTAATCTCTTTGAGCAAAAACCATGCTGACTCCTGCTGATAAGTGAGTTGGCCTCGAGATGGTTAATAATATGCTTGTTTATGATTCTCTCCATGACCTTGCATGCCACACATGTAAGGCTGATTGGTCTGTAGTTTGCTGCAGACGTTTTGCTACCCTTCTTGTGAATTGGTATGACTATTCCCTTCTTCCAGTCCCCTGGAAGCTTTGCTTGTGTCAGCGACAGATTGAATAGTTTTACCTGTGGGGCTGATATTGCAGTGCTTAATTCCTTAATCAGTCATGGGCTGAGATCATCAGGTCCCGTCAATTTGTTGGGATCAATGTCCTTAAGCTGTTTGGTTACTTCTTCGATTGTGACTGGTGAGTGTACCATCAGGAAGAGAGTGTGAGCCTGTTCTGTTAGGGGGGGGGTTGATTGGGGGTCATCCACGGAGAACACTGAGGCAAACTGCTGATTAAGCAGGTTTGCTTTTTCAGAGGGGCAAGAGGATAAGGAGTTGTTGTTTACCAGGTCTGGTACGGAGTGTCTGCCTGGCTTCTTATGGGAGATGTATTTCCAGAATAATTTTGGGTTTTCCTTAACGTTTTTGGCCAGTCGTTCTTTGTAGTTTGAGGTCAGTTTTCAAGTTTCTTTTCTGAGGAGGTTCCTTGCAGTTTTGTACTGTTAGTACAAAGCTGTAGTCTTTTGTTTCGTGTACTTCTCCCAAAGTTTTTTCTTCCTGTTGCGTAGTTTCTTGATTTTTGGGGTGAGGAAAGGTAAAGTTTTGGGTTTCTTTTTCCATGTTATGCTGGTGTGTTTGGCTTGGCTCTCTAGTAAGGTCTTTTTTAGAGTTAGCCATGAGGCTTTGACATCTTCTGATATAAGTGTTTCCAGGTTAGCATCCAACAGCTCCTCCACCATCATCGTGTAATTTGTAAAGGATTGCTTGGTATATTTTGATGGTTTGGAGTTGAGTTGAATATATGAGAGAACTGGCATGTGGTCACTTGAGCCAATTGGACTGAGAGTGTATGTGTTGATCACCTTTTCTGGGTCATTCGTTATGACTAGGTCCAGTATGGAGGGATTTTGTCCTGGGCGCATTCTTGTGGGCATAGTTACTGTTTCGTACAGAAAGTTATCGGAGAGGGCTTGTACTAATGGGTTTTGTTCAAGGCTTGACTTGGTCATACCTTGACCATCTACCCAAGACACGTTTGGGAGGTTGAAGTCCCCTGTCATGAGCAGGGTTGCCTTTGGGTAATTGCATAGTATGAATTGCGTCATTTCAGCAATTGCTCTTTCAGAGGACAGCTGGCAAGGGCTGCTGGGGCTCCTGTAAATTGAGCTTAGGACAAACATTTCGTTAGGTAGGGACAGGGAGACCCATGTAGCTTCAACCCAAGGTAAGTAAGAATTTGGGACAGAAATTTCTTTTACCTGGAATTCCTTGGAAGCTAGAACAGCCACTCCTCTTCTGTAGTTTGGATCAGACAGATTGCTGAAGATGTTGTATCCAGAGGGGCAGATTGAGTCTTCTGTCAGTTGAAATCTTGAGTTCTTGGGGCAAATTTCTGTCAGAGTTGCAATGTCTATTTGACTTAGTTGGAGCATTGTTGCCAGCTCCGGCATCTTGTTAGTAATAACATCAACGTTTGCCGTCATAATGTTCGCCAGTTATTGGGGGTGTCTGCGCGAGTTTTTATTCTGCTCACTAATATTATCGCTTTCGGTTGAAGTGGGTGAATTGCAGGTTAGGTACACAGAGCTGCTAGTGAGGGACGAGGCAGAAGGGCATGGGGACGTAACTGTTAATTCATTGTTCATACAATTACACAAACTTGCATTTACAATGTTAATATCACTAACACACGAACTATATACAAGCGGGACGAGATAGTTGGAGTTAGTGGTTATTGTTGCATGCTTAAGCAGCTCTTCTTCGAAATTGCTTGAGTTTAACCGTTTTTTGTAATTTTACCCTTTCTTATCACTAGGTATGTTTCTCTGTTTGCCTGTCTTTTCTTCATCTCTTCCAACAAGGCTTTTCTAGCGCTGCGATCTTCTTTGGAGCTGTCGCCATAGAATCGAATCAGGTCTTTACGCTGGTAGGATGCATCCAAGATAAGCTTCTTGTCAGTGAAGCTGGCCACCGTGAACAGGACTGGTGGGTGTCGCAGAGGCTGTCCGGCCATGAGGGCCGAGGCTGGTAGTCTTTTCATATCGAAGACTTTGGTCGCTAGTTTGTAGTTGTCCCGGAAGTATTTGGCAAGGAAGTCTTCGTCTCTTGCTTGGATTAGAAATCCCGTATCCAACGACGTTAAGTTTGCATCTCTGCCTGTCTTTCTCACTTCTGACTGTACGGCGTATATGTTCATCTAGTGCAAGCCCCGTCACTTGAGTGGTAATTGCTGATTCAACAATTGCTTTTACCTCGACAATATTGTATTTTGTGGCAAGTTCATCGTGAATCTCTTTGAGACCCTTGTTGACTGTGGTCATTATGCTAGCAATGTCTTCTTGCACCTCTGATTTGAAAGATTGGATGGTTTTGGTTAGGGTGTCGATGTCGCGCACAGGCTTGTTCAAAATGCACCAGGAACAGCTCCATTCACATGATATTGTACAATTCATTTTCTCTAGCAGGATGTACTGCTCATCACTTAATCCTAAGCACTCAATACAAAACCAGTTAGGACATTTATCGCAGTTAACGGCTTGCGAGTTCTCATCCAGGCTTTTTGCACATCCCGGGCACTTATCTTGTCCTTTTACGGGGCTCTCACGTTGTCTCTTTTTTGGTGCCATTTTTTTTTTTTGCTATTGGGATTCTCCTGCAAGTGGCAACACTGGGACTTTAGGGAATTTTCACTTTCAACGTGGTAACGCCTTATTCACCGTATTCAGCGTCCAACAACAACAAATACCAGAAACACGCCAACAGTGACGTAGATTCCCAAGGGAATGAATGATAAGGAGAGAAAGATGACGTGTCTTAGGTTAGTTATCAAGATTTTGGAAATTATTCACAGGTGAGGCTTGTATATTTATACAAGTTCGTTTTTCACAGTAATTTCTTTTCCAGGGGGGTATGACCAATAAGTGTCTAGGTTCTTTGTTATTCTATTTTTATCATAACTGTTTTCACTTTGCATCCACCATTTTTTGCATCACTATCATCATTGTTTCTATAAAACAGTTTCTGAAAAATAAGTCAGCAAACTTCACTTAAAGCCTAGCTTTTCTGCCAGCGCCAATTATTTTAAATAGGACTAATATCCTACATGTAGAATTACACACCTAAGCTGGTAACCTGTAAGCACAAACCCAATATGTAAACTGTTAAAAAATGATGATACTGATGATGATATATATATATATATATATATATATATATATATATATATATATATATATATATATATATATATATATATATATATATATATATATATATATATATATATATATATATATATATATATATATATATATATATATATATATATATATATATATATATATATATATATATATATATATATATATATATATATATATATATATATATATATATATATATATATATATATATATATATATATATATATATATATATATATATATATATATATATATAAAGGTATTCATTGGTTTCAAACTTTAATTTGTTAGATATTTTAAGTAAGTAGTAGAGCCAGCAAGTAACATTTTCAGGAATCAACTCAATCCTGAAAAACTAAGTTTTATTTCCCTATCTTAACTACTTTCTTTAAAACATTACTCTCAATTTCTTGAGATCCAAGTACATGAGTGCTATCAGGCAGCAAAAAGCTATGTCTGATATCATTGGGATTTGTCTTATAATGATTAGGATGGTAGTAAATTGAAGAACTTAAAATGTGCTAAAAGTTTGAAATCAGTAATTTCTATTGAATTAAGAAATTCTGGTATGAATTCAATTTCTCCTTCCTGTTAATGCATCAAAGACTCATCCATTTTGTAGAATTTGTTTTCTCTTGGGACTTGTTGTGATTCTCATTGTTGCTTCTCTTCTAACTGTAATTTTTTTTTTGATGATTTGACATGATTATCCTTGTTGCTCATCTTCTAAACACAAATTTCTTTGTCCATTATTTTCATTTGGGATTTGTTGTGATGTTTGCTGTTGCATGTTTGGAAGCTGCAGATTGTGTTGCAGTTCATTTTGTGCATCATTGCCTCAGACATTTCTCCCTGCCTTTTGCTTTAGCATTCTGAAATAGCTAAATTACACATTGGAAATTCTGATGTGAATTCAATTCCTTATTCCTGTTTATCCTTTACAGACACTAAAATAATACAATTATTATTCCATTGTATTTTCTGAAATATCTAAATTGTGTAATAGCATAACTATTTTGTTATTTTTCAATTTAAGTTTCATTTTTGGTTGCAATTCAATGTAATTTTTGTTGTTTCTTTTGCCATGCCTTTTTCTTCAGCTGTTCAGAGTCATTTGTCATCTTATGTAATTTTGCACATGTCATAGATACTAAAAATTAATTCCTCCTTCCTGTTTATCCATCACAGACTTACACATGTTAAACTAACACTTTCCTTCATTCCATTGTAATTTTGCTTTGTATTTTAACTGCAGATTTCATTATGCCACATTTTGTTTGTAATTCAATGTGATTTTTGCTCTTTCTTATTCCTTGCCTTTTTCTTAGCTGTTGGGAATCATTTGTCATCTTTTGTAATTTTGTATTTGTAATAGATACAAAAATGGCAATGATCCCTGGCAAGAAATTAAATTCATTTAATTTCTAACTGTCAAGTAGCAACTGTCAGGTTGCATAGCTACTATGCTATCTCATTTTTTCCACAGTGGCCAACACCATGATTTTGTGCTAGGACAGAGTCTGTTTGGTCTTCACCATTAAAGGTGAGTGTTTAAGGCTCCATTCCATGCTCTGTTGTTTGGGTTTGGGTATGATATGCAAAACCCATGTCTCATCTCCAGTTACAATCTGACTCAAGAAGCCATCACTTTCTTTGTGATAACAAGTCAAAGACTTCATTGCACACTCAAATCTTTGTTTTTTTGTGGTATTCTTTTAGGAGTTTTGGAACCCAATGGAAGCACAGTTTCCTAAACTGTAGGTGTTCAGAGACAATTTTGTAAAGCACTGATCTTGATACCTCAGGAAATTCATTTGGTAGACCTGTTATAGTGAAGTGCCTGTTCTCACAAATTCTTGCTTCAACTGAAAGTCACCAAATTGTCTGTAATGAAAGAAGGGCCACCAGAGAATTCCTCGTCATGGATGTTGTCAAAGTCAGCTTTGAATTCTTGGACCCACTTATGCACTTTGTTTTCTGTCATAACAGTATCACCATATACTTCGCAAATCTGTTGATAAATTTCTGCAGCAGACAGGTTCCTTGCTGACAAAAACCATATCACTAATCAAACCTCACACACAGCATGCGAGTTGATAGTCTTAAATATTTTGAAAGCACAGAACTTAATTGTACAGGTTAGCTGCACAGCTGAAACTAGGCACAGTTGTTCCCAAGACATGCCAGTGCATGATGCTCACACTTGTTGCAGTATACACATGAACTACTAGTGTCTACAGTAAAACAGACCTTATTTGAAAAACATGCCTCGTCTATAATACTTGCTTTTGTTTGTCTTCTAACTTCAGTTTAATGTGAACTTCTTTTCTAGCTTTTTCCCTAGTGATTATTTTTGCTTTTATTATGCTGTTAGATAATTCAGTTACAACCAGACTTGTCCATTGCATACACCCTCTGGAATATCAGAATTATGCATTTGCATGATTATCATTGTATTCTCTTTATTTTAAGTCATGGGACTGCAAATCAGTAACTTCAATTAAATTGATAAATTCTGGAATGAACTCAATTCCTCATTCCTGTTTATCCTTTGCAAAATCATAACTTTTATAGGATTTGTCTTCTAGGAGGTAATTGAAAATCCCAGCATTAATTTAATTCACTTCTAATTTTATTTACTTGCTAAAATAATACATTATTTCATGTTAATTTTGATTTTCTTCAATTAAATTACCACTTGAAATTATATCCTCAGGCAATTCCATCATTCATTTAGTTTTTTTTAAAGATTTCAATTTTTCCAGTTCCAAAATATACTTTGTAAATGCTTCATGTTCTGGATTAATATGCATTTTTTTTAACAATTTTTTTTTTAAATTATTTCCAGAGATGATTTTTTTTATTGACAAATCATGTGTTTCACTGCAGTTGCTTTGGAGTTGAACAGGTAAACACTGACAGAAATCACCCCCAGCAACTAAAATTATTAGTTATTGATGCTTGTTGCAGCATGTCCTCTGACTGCAGATTTTGTTATGTCACTTTTGTTTGTGATTCTTGCTGTTGCTTGTCTTTTAACCACAGATTTATTAAGCATCAATATCTTTTGTGAATTGTTGTAATTGTTATTGTATGTCTTCTTACCAACAATTTTAATGTGGGTCATTTTCTTTTTTTTTACTCTTGATTTGACAGCATCCTCGTTTTCTCATAGTGCTCTTTCCTTTGCACATTTAGTACATTAATTCAAAACTGATTACAAAGAATGACAATTTTTCTTTTATTTCTCTTTATTTTAGTGGATTGACAGTCTGTAAGTTTGATTCAGAGTGATCAACTGAAAAAAATCATTTCCACTTTCTCCTAAGTTATCATGATTTGTGCAAATTTATTTTTGGCAGCATCTTAGTTTTTTTAACTCTTGATTTGACAACATCCTTGCTTTTCTCATAGTGCTGTTTACTTCAGACATTCACTATATTGATTAAAAACACTCTATAAGTTTAATTCAGAACAATTGATGCAAATTTGTTTTTAATGGAATTTTCACATGATGTCATGAATGAGCCCTCTCCTAACATTATAAGATCATGTGTTCAATAGAATAACTCGTGGGAAAAAAACGAATTTTCTCAAAGTTGTTATTCTCACTGTCAATTGTGTTCTAACTGCAGATTGTATTGTGCTTTACTTTCATTTACAATTTGCTGTGATTCTTGCTGTTACTTGTCTTCTAACCCACATATTTTTTGGTGCTTTTTGTTGCATGTGTTCTAATTCAAAACTGAATACAAAGATGACAATTTTTATTTATATATCTTGTAGCTGACTGATGCTCTATATGTTTAATCAAGAAAATTCAATGAAAAAATTCTTTTGATTTGAAAAGTTATCCTAATTTGTGATTTTTTTTTTTTTTTTACAGATCCTTGTTTTTCTCATAGTGCTCTTTCCTTCACACATTAGTTCAAAACTAATTACAAAGATACCCGTTTTTCTGTATTTTTGTTTTAGTTGGTTGGCACTCTCTAAGTTAAATTCAGAACATGAATGTTCTGAATGATGCTGAGAAATTTTTTTTCATACTTCTCTCCCATGTTATCCTGATTAATGCAAATATATTTTTTGACAGCATCCAGAAAAAAAGGGGACACATCATTACTACCCATGCAGAATTGTGATTTTCTTTGTTGTTTTAACCATGAACAATTGTCCTGCACAGGGTTTTTGGCAATGGCAACTGAAATAGTGTATTTTTTCTGTTTTGATGCAACAGCATTCCTGAGTGGTTTGGGGCCATTTTTTGAAATCCCCATAAATTATTTTTCTAACTAACATTTAACTATTAAGACTAATCAAGATAATAGTTGCCATTCTTGAACCAGTTACAAATGGTAATTTTTCTCACTATCCAGTTTTTTTTTAAACATGTTTTATAATTTTTGGTTACTATGGTATGGACCATGGTTTGTTCTTTACTAAATTGCAGCTATAGCTGCAACCATGATAACTTAATTTTATATTGATCTAAGGACACAGGGGTGAATACATTATGGCACTTTTTATTGTTTTTTTTTTCAGGGGAGACTGCCCCTCCCCTTAGCCCTTTCTGCTAGCATCCATGAGCCCAGAGACAAATATCTATTGTATGATGTAACTTTATGCTGATCTAAATTTCTCAACTTTGGTTGTATTTTTTGGCATATTTCTTATAATTTTGTTGAATATCTACTTTTGTCAGACTATAATTGAAATAAATTCCTTTTTCTTGACATTTATCATGAAACTCGACAATAAGTATGTGGTTTAAATGTTTTTACCAACATAGGAACCGTTATATTTTGAATTGTTAAATGTGGTGTATTTTAGAATATAGTGTGAATGTTAAATAAATAATATGTGGTTATAGGTTGTCATAAATTTATGTTTTTTTGTTTTGTTGAAATTGTAATTAAAGTCCGTGGATTATAAGGATCCCCTATTAGTAATGAAGTTCAGAACCTGGCACTCCAAAATGTTTTAAGGGCACCCTAGACGGTCAACCATTTTGATCAAACGCTTCTGTCAATCAATTGGTATGTGCTTCACTCGACTCTTCAATCGATCCTTCAATCTTGACCAAAGCCAATTTTAAGTTTAGTTTTAACTCACGGCCAAATTTTTAGTTTCAGGTCAAAGTTGGGTAGTGAAATGTCTGTCGTGTGTGAAATGCAGAATAATACTGATTTGGCTATTCTTGCAAGTATTTTGATTGCGCTAAACCGGGAAAAAAGGAAATAGGAAACGTCGTTGGTCGAAGGAGTTGTAAAAGATGAGAAATCGCTCATGATTATTTACTGAATGTTCTGTGCAATACAGAACAAGAGGACTACAGGAACTTCATCAGAATGGACCAAGATAGTTTTGATTTTTTACTCAAGTTAGTACAGCACAATATAGAAAAGAAAGATGAGAACCGCACTCCTTCTCTCATCAGATTATACAACTCCGCTTCAAAAAGCGTATCATAAATTTTTTTTTTCAGCAAATCGTTTTGGTCTGGGCGTAGCTTTTCCAGTTGCACATCCCAACTTTGAGGTATAAGACTTTGTTCTGCTTGATGCTTCCTAAAGTATTTCTAACTGAATCTTCATGTTGGTCAGTGGAATCTAGAATCTGGCTCTTTCTCTTTTTCCTCTTTTTTTCCCTTTTTTTCATTCTAGCTGAAAATTCCACCGAAAAAATTTCTTGCAGATGAACTCGGGTGAAAATTTTTTCTTAGCACACTTTAATTTGCAAAAAAAAACCTTAATTTTTGATGGTTTTTAAAATCCTGCCGGTAATCCCCTCCTCCATGGAAAATTTTTCCATTAAAAACCTGGCAAAAGCGTATTTTCCAGCAAAGGTGTTTTTTGGGAGGTGAGAGGTGTACAACAGAAACTTTAAAAAACGCATCAAAAATGTGAAATTGATGTCTACTCCTTATGATTTCTGGGAATAATTCTGGTCTACGCTGTTATCAAGGAGGCACAGTTGTGCCTCTTTAAAGAGGCGACCCACCACAATGTTAACCGATTTCCGGTCCTAGCGGTCGCAGAGAGACAGCGGTGATCGCATTTTGTAGCCCAAGCTCCAACTAAGAAATTTGCAAAATTTTACCCCCCTCTGACTTTATCTTCATGGGTAAAAGTGGGCCGGAAGTTTCTACCCTCCGACCACATACCCCTTTAACGTTGTCCGATTGGGCTGAAATTTAGAGGTTACGTATTTCTAGGGGTTATGAGCTGATTTTAGAAATTTTAGTTCAATCCAATCACTACGTCCCTGTTTTCCAGAACCCAAACATAGCCACTTAAAGTTCATTTCTTTTTTTTTATCAGCCACACCTACAAGCCACAGTTGGCAATGAACCTGGGTGAATGAGGACTCAATCGAACCGGAATTCGACCCAGCGGGGCCCTTTGATATTTTCAGACCGAAAAAATTATCCCCCGAATTTTACATTTACAAAGCCTCGTTTTCCTATATGAGCCCATGTTAATTTTTCCCACCACAGCCCCTCTTTAACGTTGTCTGATCGGGCTGAAATTTAGACGATAAGCTTTCCTGGGGCCTGGAAACTTATCCTCAAAATTTCAGCTCAATCCGATCACTCCTTCCCTGTTTTCCAAAAACCAAATATCAAGTTTTGTGGGGATTTGCTTGCGTCAAAAATACATGGCACAGAATAAAAATAATGTAACGCGTCTCTGTGGTACAGCGGTCGCTATTACTGACTGTCAGGCGGAAGACCCGAGTTCGATTCCCCGTCAGAGAAATTTTTTTATATATTGAATTTAAAGTTTAAAAAAGAAACTCAGTTTCTTTTCTAAATCCAATCTATTAAATCATTCGGATCAACAGGCGTCTCCAGAAGAGTATCACAGTCGGCCTTCAGATTACACGCAAGTCTCCATTGCTTTGATAACATGGGGCCTGGAAGCTTAAAACATTATTTGTTGAAGTTCCTAAAACCGAAGTATTTCAACATTATATTAGATCAAACTAGTCCTCTCAACCTGACAAGAACGACTGCAAGCTTCCAAAAATTCCAGATACTTCAAAGATGTTTTTTTTGTCGAAAACAAAAATCTTACTTTGTATTTGCTTGCCTCAAAAATAGATTACAGAGAGCAATAATAAGTAATAAACTGTACAAAAACATGCGGAAATTATTTGAAAAAAAACTACTTTTTCTAAAGAGTTAAAGAGGCTGAGTTACAAGGTCGAACCTTAAAACGTACAGGGAGTAGGTGGCACAGTTGGGGGCTGCCTCCTCCAAAACCCCCCACTTTTGCAACCTCTTGTGTTAAGGTTTTTAAGTCCTGTACCCTACAGTCAATTGGTTGTACCAATACGAATGAAACTGTTTCAATGGCATTTTTTAAATATCTTCTGAGGATTTGGCAATGACTACTCAGTCTGTTACAGTTATAACTATAAACTTGTCTCTGTGCCAGGTAGTGTTATGTACTCAATGTGATCATGTATGATGGTAAAATAAATGAACCTGAACTGCTAGTTTATTCTGAGCCCTTCTTCTGCCCCCTGTTTTTCTGTTCAAAATTGTTAAAGTTCATCACAGTATAGCTTGTTATTGGTTAGGGAAAAATCTCCTGAGGAAACGGAAAATAATAATTCTCAGTAGGGTTTTTAATCAAATAAATGCAATAGGGTGTTCTTATGGTAAAAAATTCAAGCAAACTTTGTTTTTGTTGTAAAACAGTTCTTTGCAAGGGCAAAACCGGGGGGCGGTAGCCCTCATCGATAAAAGATGCAATAGTTGTTTTTATGGTAAAAAACTATAGCAGACTTCGTTTGTGTTACAAACCAGTTCTTCGCAAGAGCAAAAGCGGGGGGTGAGGGGGCGACAGCCCCCCAACTGTGCCTCCTATTCCCTGTACATTTTAAGGTTCGACCTTGTAACTCAGCCTCTTTAACTCTTTAGAAAACGTAGTTTTTTTCAAATAATTATGACAGTAAAGAGTAACAAAAGAGGCTGCAAAAGCGGGTGGTTTGGGGGCGGCAGCCCCCCAACTGTGCCTCCTAATCCCTGTACGTTTTAAGGTTCGACCTTGTAACTCAGCCTCTTTAACTCTTTAGAAGACGTAGTTTTTTTTAAAATAATTATGAAAGTAAAGAGTAACATTAAACCACAAAATGAGTAGAATATATTCTGTATAGGAGGGGGACTGCCCCTTCCTCCACCTCATGATCGCAGAAACTTCGGATTCGCGATTAAAATTCGTTCTTAAAACATTAATTTTCTTTTTTAGTTTGGGAACTGTATAATCTAGTTTCAATATCCTTACCGCCTGCAATATCTTGCCCAATGCTACAGTTTTCGTATTTCTGTTAAAATAGTCTTTACTTTTAACTTTCCATAACTCAGGGTGATCCCGATATAACTTAATTAATAAACAAAAAAACTCGCGCTCCACATTTTTGCTATTTTCCGCTATATCTTCAGTTGTTGGCGCGTGACTGACGCAATATTTGAACAAAACTAGTCTAGACGGTCAATCACCCTCGTGAACCGATTGAATCATTCAAACTTTCTATCAATCCCCGCCAACGCTTGACTCAAGCGTCAAACAGGTTCCTAGATGTTCAATCATGCTTTTATCAACCAATTGACAGAAGCTTTTGATCAAAATGATTGACTGTCTAGGGCGTCCTTTAAATGTTTATCCATCCTTGCCCTATGGTGTTGAAGAAGGTCAAAAGCCCCTTTCTCTCTAGAACAACTTCTACTTTAAATCCTTACTTTTTGGCCACTAGTTTTTTTGGTAAGGTAGTGTACCAGCTACTAGGCAGTCAAAGTAGGGTTGTCAAATCCCATGTATAAACACCAAAATTTTGAAAATTTACTGCTTCAATATAAATAATATTGTCATATCATTTTTAATTGCTTGAAAGTAGATGTCATCAATAAATATTTACTCATACCTCCAGAAAAAACTGCAGATGAGTTTTACTAAGAAATACTAAATAAAACTACATATTCTGATGATAAGTAGCACATATATAAGTGTGCTAATAAAATGATAGAATGGCAAAAAAGTATGCTTTTTTTCAATGAAACTCGTATAACAAGCCAAAGAAAAGGAATGGGAAAAAGATTGGATATCCCACAGTGAGCCTACAATAGCCTTCTCTAACATCCACAAAAGTGGCATAATTTTCACCCCTACCACTGATAAATGAAATTACTGTTTAAATTTAGAATTGACCAGTTTACTAACAAATCAACAATGAAGTGATTAAACTTTCTCTGTGAATTGTTTTCCCAGTGAAACTTCTTAAGAAGAAGGTTAAAATGGTTTTTGTATCCTGACTTGTTCATATTTGGTACATAAATTTTCATAATTAAAGATTTCTCTTTAACTCATACCATAATAAGACTAAAAAAACTCTTATTATCCTTTGTGTAAAGCTTGCTTAGGATAAACAATTGCTTTCCATATAGATTCTTTTATATTTTGAAGAAAATAGTTATGTCTTGAGCATGAAAATTGCCAGAGTTTTCAGAAATTGATATCTGAGCTGGTTCCTGAAAGTTTTATTTACTCGATCTACTTTTAATTTCAAATTTAAAGGTTTGGGGGGGGGGGTGATTGTTTGCCCTAGACCTATGGCCAAAATGCAATCATATTGTATTACTATGACTAACATGAAAGTGTACCTATCGTTTGTAGATGAAATTGGTTTGTAGATGTAGAGTTTGTAGATGAATGTGCATTTTATATACTCTAACACTGAGCACACAGATATTTTCTAATACTGACATTTCAGCTAACTTTGAGCCAAAAACTATCACTTGCCCAACTCTTGTAGACTGACCTTACTTACCTTCCTTTGCCAAAATAACTGTCCTGGGTTTCAAATACTTTTCTTTCTAATTTGATACATTTACTGTTTCAGAGTTCAATGCCTGTTAACCCAAAGCCCTTCATCAACTCCCTAGTTGGGAAGATGGTAATCTGCAAGCTGAAGTGGGGACAGGAGTACAAAGGTTACCTTGTTTCGGTTGATGGATACATGAATGTGCAGGTATAAAAATAGGCTGCTTTTACCTATTGCATAGTCATGGGAGTCTTTTAAAAGTGTAACAGTTTTGGTAAAATAATCTTTTTTTTCTGACCTTTACCCTTTAGATAACGTTTTGGAATTTTTTACTCTTTTATCATTGGAAAAGTACTAGAAAATGTGTATAAATATTGTTTTATGCAACATATGCATATGCCAGCTGTTTTAGCAGTCCCCTCAACACACAATTTATTGTCTTGCAGAAGAAAGCAAGATTTAGTTCTTGAGAATCTTTCAGAGTTTGACACTAGAGCTTGCCTTCTTCACAGGCATGTGGATCACAAAGAAGTTATGGTAGTAGCTCTCTAAAGCTTAGTTTGATGCTAGCTTAAAATAACAAATTCGTTTCTAATGGTTACTTTCCTTTGCTAAGAAAAGCTGCTTATTTAATGGTTTATGAGCTGCATATATTGAAGGGAATATAGTATTCGGCAGAAAGTTTCTAATCTCCCAAGACCTGTCTTTTACTTTAGTCACTTCTGTATTTTACTTCAAGTATGGCAAATGGTTTACCACTTGTATGGGACTGGGACTGTGCTGTATACAGTTCAATAGTTTAAATAATCACTTTCTGGATACTAGGCTTTCCTTTATTTTCAAGGAAGCAGTTGAGCTATATCAATCAAAAATTTCAGGGATTTCAGAAATTAATGTTCAGCTGGCTTCTTGAAGTATCATTAACCTAGCTAAACAGGGGCGTAATTTTGCTGTGGGGAAGGGGAGGCAAATGCAGAGCCAAGTTTTTATCAGACGCAAGCTGAGGGACAGATCTCAGTTTGCCCCTCCCCCTGTCAGCTGAAATTTAGTTACTGCAAAAAATCTTGTCGAAACTAAGATAAGCCTGAATATTTCAAGTATCCAGAGAAACATGTCAGTTTTCTTTAGTATATCTTTGCCTTTATGGTAATATATGGATTATTTTTCAGGTTTCACTGTCATTTTCACTCGATTTGGGTAAATTGGCTTTTTCACAGAATTTTGACGAAATTTCGCCAGTCTTTATTTTTAGTCTAAATGACTTTATTTTTAGTATTAAACACCATTTCACAACCCAAATACAGAAGTGAAAAATAAAACGATATTTCAGCTTTAACTTGTCATGCCATGAAAGAAAAGCACTTTAAATAATAATTACCACTAATATTTACGCTTTCTTTGCCTCAAACTGTGTTTCTGACATTTTAAAATAAAATCATTTTGTATGCTATGATCTTTTTAAGTGTTAAAAAACAATTTATTTAACTTCTTTTGTCTCAAATAGTGTCTTCAACATTTGGAAATAAAGTCGTTTTGTATGCTCTGATACTTTTAAAGTGTTTCAAAAATCCAAAAACGGAAATATGTATTGAAATCTTAACCTGTTTGAAAATAATTATCATACCAAAAAGTACTATTGTTTCAGAGAACTACACTCTTTGGGAAAGGTACAAAAAAAGTTTACAAATGTAGATAGTAACATTGCTCAAGATACATTCAAGTTTGTTAGTAATGATAGACGAGTTCTAGTTGAGGTAAGACTTTTAGAATTACTTGATATTAAAAAATAAAAAATAAATAAAAAGCATAAATTTGAGCTGCATGTTTTATGTTTAACCTGATACTATGCACTTATAAGATTCATAACATTCTGAGCATGGCCTTAAATACACATTTATTCCTTGTTTAATAATATGTCGTAAGACCAGACTTGCTATACTTGACGTTGGACAAAAAAGAAAAAAAAAAATTAAATAAATAACCAAGAAAAGGAGAGTAATTTTAGCCAGGAGACAGAAAGAAGCAGAAAGAAAAAGAGTATTACAGATAGAAGCGACAATTATGAATATTATTTTTTTTAAAGAAGCATAAGCTTTCTGTTTCTTAATGAACTAAAGGTTGAACTTTTTCAATTCTGGGAAAGATAAAACTGACTCTGCACAGAGACCCTTCATTAACCCGTGTTCTTGTGGGAAGTTTTATGTTGGCAGAACCCATCAATAGCTAAGGAGACGACTACATGAGCACAAGTTTTCAGTAGACAAATCTCAAAAATATGACAATAAAAATGATGGTTTTGATTGTGCCTTGGCTCTCCGCGTTTTTGAACATCCAAGTCATTTAGTTCTTTTTGACGAGGCAATTTGAATTCCCACAGTAAATGGTTTACTCCAATTTTTTAGGGGGGCAATCGAAATTAAAAAACACATAAATAGAGATCTTGTTTTAAATAGAGATACTAGAGGTATTCCTGTAAACCAAATTTACGATAACTTAATACTAAGAGAATCAAATTATATTTTCCTATTTTTAAACCAAGACCATCTGACCACGTTAATAATGAAAATCAAGTCAGAAGGCAAGCTAAGCTAATTGCTAAGCAGATAATTCTAGCCCAATCTAATTTGTAGTCTTTCATTTATTGTGGCTTGTTTCTTTTTGTTTTTTTGTTTGATTCAGTGTCTTTTCTGCTCTGTTACGTTTCATTTCAATAATCTTGTTTAATGGTTGAGTAATCTTGGTATGCTGAACCAGGCTAAACGTACTTCTTGTCTTTAATTTGCAGATGGAAGGATGTGAAGAGTTTGAAAAGGGGATTTCCACTGCAATTGGTCAAGTTCTTATCCGGTGTAACAACATTCTCTACATCAAAGGCGCTGATGAAGGTGGAGAAGAAGGGGAAATGAGAGAATAGTTCCCTTTTTTTTGATTTTTTTAATTAAACTTGAATAATTGATACATGTTTTTGATTGTTGGGCAGAGAAAGTCCGCAAATTTATTTTAGGTGAATTACCACTCCAAGGACTAAAATTTGTGTTTGCAACTTGCAACCAACAGCATCTTGGACTACTTTCTTTTGCAAGTGCAAGCCTTGTAGATTTTACCAAAATTTTCTCATTTGGAAAAACATGTGTTGGTTTAAACATAGTTGGGCTGAGTTTTATTGAAACGGAAGTTTTGTATGTAAGAAAATATTCAATATCTACAATTCAAAGAACAAACCACCAACGCAACAAAAAAGGTAGAAGAGCATTACAGGATCACTTTTTGATTGTGATCACCGTTGATCACTGTTAAAATTGTGAACATAGTCTGTTCAATTTTTATGTCTTTGTAATGATGATTTGTGCCTCAGAATGAATTATGATTAGTAGTAACTAAGCAATGGAATGAAGTCAACATATAAATGCGTTTTGAAGATGTTTTGATAGAGGTTGGTGATATCAAGTGAGTCCTGGGAGTCGAATATTTCTAGGTTTGTCAGGAGAACTAAATGATTAATTTTGTTACGTTTTCTGTTGATCATGAAAAGACTAAAAAAAGAAAAAACCCGAAAAATGTTCACAAATAGGAACATGTACAAACGTATAACTATTAGTAACTAATGTTATGCAATAGTAGGCTACAACACGGTTCAATTTCAGAAAAACCAAAAATGAATATGAGAATTCACTCCGCTTTTTTCTTCTTCTTTTTTAAATCTAGAAAATTTTTAGGTTGTACTATTTGATGCAATTCGAAGAATTTCATATGCATAGTCCCTTGAGTAAATTAAATAAATAAAAAAACAAGTTTTTTTCAACTGAAAGTATGGAGCAACATCAAAACTTAAATGAACAGAAATTATTACGAATATAAAGGGGCTCCCCTCCTCAATACCTCGCCCTTTACGCTAAAGTTTCACTTTTTGTTCCAACTATTTAGAAATGACTCATGAAACACAAGGGTCGTTGAATTAGAATAATAAGCTTGTTTTTAAGTTCAGAAAAACTTTAGCGTAAAGAGCGAGGTATTGAGGAGGGAACAGTCCCCCTCGTATACGTAATAATTTCTGTTCGTTTTAAATTTTAATGTTGCTGCTTACTTCCATTTGAAAAACAATTTTTTCTATTTAATTTCTGATCGTTTTTTTTAAATCATGCCGGATAATCCAGTTCTCCTTCCATGGGAAATCCCTTCCCCTATGAAAAATTCCTCCAAAGATCCTCCCACGTAACCCCCCGGAAGAACATCCCCTTTTCTAAAAGTATCCATATGCTTCCGAATAGCCAATACTATGTGTAAACAATGAAAAACGTTAGTAGCTTGTACACTTTTCCCCGGGGGCGCTGAGGATATTTTTGGTTACTTTAAAAGGGCACTAGAACTTTCGATCCCTGATCAGATGAGCCCTCTCCCGCTCTTCTAGGATAACTGGTTCGGGACGATCACGCATGGGAAAACAAACACGCATCCGTGGTCTTTACTTCTGGCAAAAAATGCAGAATTTCGCATTTTTGTATATAGGACCTTGAAACCTTTTCAGTGAGGTTCTCTGATATGCTGAATTTGATGGTAGTATTTTCATTAAGATCACTTGATGTTTTGGAGAAGTTGCTTTTGATGGGCAACTTTACACATGATGAAATATTCTGAATAAGCATCAAAATTTGATTCTTTTGATGTATTTATTGTTACCAAGACTATATTTCTTAGAGTTTCGGTTACTATTGAGTCGCATCGCTCCTTACTGACAATTCGTCACCACGAACCGTTTTATTTTGCCAAAGTTGCGTATAAGAATCGCAGTATGTTTCTTTTGGACTGAAGAGTTGGCTTGTAGATTTTTTCGTTTTTAGTACCAATGATCATAAGAATAAAACTGTCCGAGTCTATGATTTATCGTTATAAAAAATCGGAAGCCCATGACTTGAGCTACGACACTTTCCAAGTCGGTAGGATCAAACTCGGAGTTCTTTTGTCTAGAAATAAATTCAGCATATTCTTCCCCGTAAGGCTCCATGCCCGGCAAAGAACAAGGGAGAAAAAATATAAATCAAATGAAAATCAAATCCTGTCGGTCACCTCAAAAATCTTCAAAATCACAAGCTAGGTAGCGGGTAGCGCATTACCCCACCAACTCAAAAATCAATATCCAACCCTAATTCAGACACCTAAACTCAAAGGGAAAGGAAAAAAACTGAAAAAAAAAACACCCAGTTGTTAGCTAGAAACTCTCCAACTTCCTTTTTGGAGACTTGAAGTCTATTTTGTTTCCTGTAATTAGGAAACAGCTGCCCCAATCATTTTGGTCGCTTAAAAAGAGTAGAGATGCCTTATTGACTCGTGTCACCCACCCCTGCTGCCACCTATAACTTTTTTTACATAATTTATGGATGTTTTTATGGTTTTTGTCAGTGAGAATGAAAAAACAGGAACTTTCTCACATTTATGGATGTTTTCATGGATGGTTATGTGTGTTGGTCGATTTATTTGATGTTTTTCATGGATGTTTTATGGTTTTTGTTAGTGAGAATTTGAAAAACAGGAATTTTGTCACATTTATGGATGTTTTCATGGTTTTTGTCAGTGAGAATGAAAAAACAGGAACTTTCTCACATTTATGTCTGTTTTATGGATTTTGTCAGTGAGAATGGAAAAACAGGAACTTTCTCATTTTCATGGATTATTGAGTCATTAATCAAATTGTTTCCGAGCAAAGTTAATTAATGTCTGACAGATGACGTTAAGTTAATTAATGTCTTTGATGTATTCCCAGAGAGAACGTTTCCGGGGCAAAGTTTAGATCGCACGTGACAGATGATGTCATGATTGATTGATTGACATGAGGGGAATTAATTTGTTGTTTCTAAAGAGAATCGTTCCCGAGTGAATGTTTTGATCTTAGCGCGCGAAAAGGTTTCTTTGTAATTTCAAATGTGAAAGCACAGGGATGCCAAAACAAAAGGAACACGCTGAAATTACGTTTAGGGATTATTTGGGCGAAACCGTTTTAGCCATTATAGGGAATTATTTCGGCGAAACAGTTAGAGACATTTTAAAAGATGATTTTAGAAAAGGTTTTAGAAGAGAATTTAAGGGTAAAACTCTGTGGTCCTTAGAATACACAAGTTGTATTTTAACAGTGTCGTGAGGTCCTCTACCCCAAGCCCAAAGGGTTCCGATCCCCCTACCCCAACCCCAAAGGGTTCCAATCCCCCTACCCCAACCCCGAAGGAAGCCCCGGTCCTCAAAGGTCCCCCAAGCTCCCAAAGGGCTCCCGGACCCCCAAAGGCCCTCCCCGGGCCCCCAGGCCCTCACCAGGTCCCCAAAGGACCACCCGGCCCTAAAGGCCCCCCCCCAGACCCCCCAGGCCCCAAAGACCCCCTCTCCTTGGCCCCCAAAGGGTCCCCCCTCCCTCTCCCTTTCTCTCCTCCCCCTCCTCACCTTCCCCTCCCCCACCCCTCCTCCCCCTCCTCTCCTCCCCTCCCCTCCCCTTCCCTCCCCCATTTTTTAATATTTTATGATACTGACTAAGTTTTAGTTAAGAGTTTAGAGTTTTAGCTTAGAGTCTTAGCTTAGAGTTTTTTGTTAGAGTTATAGTTTAGTTTAGTTTTAGTTACAGTTCAGAATTTCGAGTTTTAGCTTAGAGTCTTAGCTTAAAGTTTTAGTTTGGTTAATTTTTAGTTAAAAGTTTAGGGTTTTTAGCTTAGAGTTTTTGCTGAAGTTTTATTTTAGTTTAGTTTCATTTAATAGTTTAGAGTTTTAGACTAGAGTCTTAGCTTAGAGTTTTTGTCAGAGTTCTGGTTTAGTTTAGTTTTAGTTAATAGTTTGGAGTTTTTAGCTTAGAGTCTTAGCTTAAAGTTTTAGTTTGGTTTAGTTTTAGTTAAGAGTTTTTTTAGCTTAGAGTCTTAGCTTAGAGTTTTGTTAGAGTTCTAGTTTAGTTTAGTTTTAGTTAAGAGTTTAGAGTTTTTAGCTTAGAGTCATAGCTTAGAGTTTTATTCAGAGTTCTAATTTAGTTTAGTTTAGCTACAGTTCAGAATTTAGAGTTTTAGCTTAGAGTCATAGCTTATAATTTTACTTAAAGTTGTAGTTTGGTTAAGTTTTAGTTAAGAGTTTTGAGTTTTAGCTTAGAGTCTTAGGTTAGAGTTTTTGTTAGAGTTGAAGTTTAGTTTAATTTTAGTTAACAATTTGATGTTTTACCTTTGAGTTTCAGTTAGAGTTCTAGTTTAGTTTACTTTTAGTTAAGAGTTTAGAGTTTTTAGCTTAGAGTCTTAGCTTAAAGTTTTAGTTTGGTTTAGTTTTAGTTAAAAGTTTAGAGTTTTTTAGCTTAGAGTCTTAGCTTAGAGTTTTTGTTAGAGTTCTAGTTTAGTTTAGCTTTAGTTAAGAGTTTAGAGTTTTTACCTTAGAGTCTTAGCTTAGAGTTTTATTAAGAGTTCTAGTTTGGTTTATTTACAGTTCAGAATTTAGAGTTTTAGCTTAGTCATAGCTTAGAATTTTACTTAAAGTTGTAGTTTGGTTAAGTTTTAGTTAAGAGCTTCGAGTTTTAGCTTAGAATCTTAGCTTAGAGTTTATGTTAGAGTTATAGTTTAGTTTTAGTTAAGAGTTTAGAGTTTGACCTTAGAGTCTTAGCTTAGATTTTTTGTTAGAGTTGAAGTTTAGTTTAGTTACAGTTAAGAGTTTAGAGTTTTAGCTTAGAGTCATAGCTTAGAGTTTTAATTAAAGTTTTAGTTTGGCTAAGTTTTAGTTAAGAGTTTAGAGTTTTAGCTTAGAGTCTTAGCTTAGAGTTTATTGTTAGAGTTCTAGTTTAGTTTAATTTTAGTTAAGAGTTTGATGTTTTACCTTTGAGTTTCAGTTAGAGTTCTAGTTTAGTTTTAGTTAAGAGTTTTGTGCTTTAACTTAGAGACTTAGCTTATAGTTTTAGTTTAGTTTAGTTTTAGTTAAGATTTTAGATTTTTTAGCTTAGAGTCTTATCTTAAAGTTTTAGTTTCGATTAGTTTTAGTTAAGAGTTTTTTTTAGCTTAGAGTCTTAGCTTAGAGTTTTTCTTAGAGTTCTAGTTTAGTTTTAGTTAAGAGTTTAGAGTTTTTAGCTTAGAGTCGTAGCTTAGAGTTTTAGTTAGATTTGAAGTTTAGTTTAGTTACAGTTCAGAATTTAGAGTTTTAGCTTAGAGTCATAGCTTATAATTTTACTTAAAGTTGTAGTTTGGTTAAGTTTTAGTTAAGAGTTTAGAGTTTTTAGCTTAGAGTCTTAGCTTAAAGTTTTAGTTTGGTTTAGTTTTAGTTAATAGAGTTTTAGCTTAGAGTCATAGCTTAGAGTTTTAATTAAAGATTTAGTTTGAGTTTAGTTAATAGTTTCGAATTTTAGCTTAGAGTCTTAGCTTAGAGTTTTTTGTTAGAGTTCTAGTTTAGTTTAATTTTAGTTAAGAGTTTGATTTTTTACCTTTGAGTTTCAGTTAGAGTTCTAGTTTAGTTTAGTTTTAGTTAAGAGTTTTGTGTTTTAACTTAGAGTCTTAGCTAAGAGTTCTAGTTTAGTTTAGTTTTAGTTAAGAGTTTAAATTTTTTAGCTTAGAGTCTTAGCTTAAAGTTTTAGTTTGGTTTAGTTTTAGTTAAGAGTTTTTTTTTAGCTTAGAGTTTTTGTTAGAGCTCTAGTTTAGTTTTGTTTTAGTTAAGAGTTTAGAGTTTTTAGCTTAGAGTCGTAGCTTAGAGTTTTATTCAGAATTCTAATTTAGTTTAGCTTAGTTACAGTTCAGAATTGAGAGTTTTAGATTAGAGTCATAGATTAGAATTTTAATTAAAGTTGTAGTTTTGTCTAGTTTTAGTTAAGAGTTTCAATTTTTAGATTAGTCTTAGCTTAGAGTTTTAGTTAGAGTTGAAGTTTAGTTTAATTTTAGTTAAGAATTTGATGTTTTACCTTTGAGTTTCAGTTAGAGTTCTAGTTTAGTTTACTTTTAGTTAAGAGTTTAGAGTTTTTAGCTTAGAGTCTTAGCTTAAAGTTTTAGTTTGGTTTAGTTTTAGTTAAAAGTTTAGAGTTTTTTTTTGCTTAGAGTCTTAGCATAGAGTTTTAGTTAGAGTTCTAGTTTAGTTTTAGTTAAGAGTTTAGAGTTTTTAGCATAGAGTCTTAGCTTAGAGTTTTATTCAGAGTTCTAGTTTAGTTTAGTTACAGTTCAGAATTTAGAGTTTTAGCTTAGAGTCATAGCTTATGATTTTACTTAAATTTGTAGTTTGGTTAAGTTTTAGTTAAGAGTTTCGAGTTTTAGCTTTGAGTCTTAGCTCAGAGTTTATATTAGAGTTATAGTTTAGTTTAGTTTTAGTTAAGAGTTTAGAGTTTTACATTAGAGTCTTAGCTTAGAGTTTTAGTTAGATTTGAAGTTTAGTTTAGTTACAGTTAAGAATTTAGAGTTTTACCTTAGAGTCATAGCTTAGAGTTTTACTTAAAGTTTTAGTTTGACTAAGTTTTAGTTAAGAGTTTCGAGTTTTAGCTTAGAGTTTTTTTTAGAGTTCTAGTTTAGTTTAATTTTAGTCAAGAGTTTGATGTTTTACTTTTGAGTTTCAGTTAGAGTTCTAGTTTAGTTGTAGTTAAGAGTTTGATGTTTTACGTTAGAGTCTTAGATTAGAGTTCTATTTTAGTTTAGTTTTACATAATATTTTAGAGTTTTAGCTTAGAGTCTAAGCTTAGAGTTTTTGTTAGAGTTCTAGTTTTATTTTAGTTTTAGTTAAGAGTTTAGTGTTTTTAGCTTAGAGTCTTAGCTTAGAGTTTATGTTGAAGTTCTAGTATAGTTTAGTTTTAGTTTAGAGTTTTAGCTTAGAGTCTTAGCTTAGAATTTTTGTTAGAGTTGAAGTTTAGTTTAGTTTTAGTTAAGAGTTTAGAGGTTTTTTTTTGTTAGAGTTCTAGTTTAGTTTAATTTTAGTTAAGAGTTTGATTTTTTACCTTTGAGTTTCAGTTAGAGTTCTAGTTTATTTTTAGTTAAGATTTTAGAGTTTAACATAGAGTCTTAGCTTAGAGTTTTAGTTAGAGTTCTAGTTTAGTTTAATTTTAGTTACAGTTCATAATTTATAGTTTTAGCTTAGAGTCATAGCTTAGAGTTTTACTTAAAGTTATAGTTTGGTTAAGTTTTAGTTAAGAGTTTAGAGTTTTTAGATTATATTTTTTTTTGAAGTTATAGTTTAGTTTAGTTTTAGTTAAGATTTTATATTTTTACCTTAGAGTATTAGCTTATGTATTTTTTTATATTTTAATTTTATTTTTTTTATATTTATTACTTATATTTTTTAAATTTTTTTTTAATTTATATATATATTATATTTTAATTTTATTTTAGATTTTACATTTCTTTATATTAGAGTCTTAGCTTAGACTTTTAGTTGGAGTTCTAGTTTAGTTTAGTTTTAGTTAAGAGTTTAGAGTTTTTTAGCTTAGAGTCTTAGCTTAGAGTTTTTTTTAGAGTTCTAGTTTAGTTTAGTTTTCGTTAAGAGTTTATAGTTTTTAGCTTAGAGTCTTAGCTTAGTTTTTTTTGGATTTCTAGTTTAGTTTCGTTTTAGCTAAGAATTTAGAGTTTTAGCTTATAGTCTTAGATTAGAGTTTTTTTTAGAGTTGAAGTTTAGGTTAGTAATAGTTAGGAGTTTAGAGTTTTAGCTTAGAGACTTAGCTTAGAGTTTTAGTTTAAGTTTAGTTTTACTTAAGAGTATAGAATTTTAGCTTAGAGTCTCATCTTACAGTTTTTGTTAGAGTTCTAGTTTAGTTTAGTTTTAGTTAAGAGTTTAGTGTTTTTAGCTTAGAGTCTTAGTTTACAGTTTTTTTTGAAGTTCTAGTTTAGTTTAGTTTTAGTTTAGAGTTTTAGCTTAGACTTAGAGTTTTAATTAGAGTTCTAGTTTAGTTTAGTTTTAGTTAAGAGTTTAGAGTTTTTAGCTTAGACTCTTAGCTTAGTTTTATCTAGAGTTCTAGTTTAATTTAATTTTAGTTAAGAGTTTAGAGTTTTACCATAGAGTCTTAGATTAGAGTTTTAGTTAGAGTTAAAGTTTAGTTTAGTTGCAGTAAAGAATTTAGATTTTTATCTTAGAGTCATAGCTTAGAGTTTTACTTAAAGTTATAGCTTGGTTAAGATTTAGTTAAGAGTCTTGAGTTTTAGCTGAGTCTTAGCTTACAGTTTTTGTTAGAGTTCTAGTTTAGCTTAGTTTTACTTAAGAGTTTAGAGTTTTACCTTAGAGTCTTAGCTTAGAGTTTTTGTTAGAGTTCTAGTTTAGTTTAAATTTAGTTAAGAATTTGATGTTTTACCTTTGAGTTTTAGTTAGAGTTCTCGTTTAGTTTAGTTTTAGTTAAGAGTTTAGTGTTTTAGCTTAGAGTCTTAGCTTAGAGTTTTAGTTAGAGTTCTAGTTTAGTTTTAGTTAATAGTTTAGAGTTTTAGCTTAGAGTCTTAGCTTAGAGTTTTTGATAGAGTTCTAGTTTAGTTTAATTTTAGTTAAGAGTTTGATGTTTTACCTTTGAGTTTCAGTTAGAGTTCTAGTTTAGTTTAGTTTTAGTTAAGAGTTTAGTGTTTTGCCCTATAGTCTTAGCTTAGAGTTTTAGTTAGAGTTCTCGTTTAGTTTAGTTTTAGTTAAGAGCTTAGAATTTTAGCTTAGAGTCTTAGCTTAGAGTTTTTGTTAGAGTTCTAGTTTATTTTAGTTTTAGTTATGAGTTTAGAGTTTTTGGCTTAGAGTTCTTTGCTTAGAGTTTTTGTTGAAGTTCTAGTTTAGTTTAGGTTTAGTTAATAGTTTAGAGTTTTAGCTTAGAGTCGTAGCTTAGAGTTTTTGTTAGAGTTCTAGTTTAGCTTAGTTTTACTTAAGAGTTTAGAGTTTTACCTTAGAGTCTTAGCTTAGAGTTTTGTTAGAGTTCTAGTTTAGTTTAACTTTAGTTAAGAATTTGATGTTTTACCTTTTGAGTTTCAGTTAGAGTTCTAGTTTAGTTTACTTTTAGTTAAGAGTTTAGTGTTTTACCTTAGAGTCTTAGCATAGAGTTTTAGTTAGAGTTCTAGTTTAGTTTTAGTTAAGAGTTTATAATTTTAGCTTAGAGTCTTAGCTTAGAGTTTTTGTTATAGTTCTAGTTTAGTTTAATTTTAGTTAAGAATTTGATGTTTTACCTTTGAGGTTCAGTTAGAGTTCTAGTTTAGTTTACTTTTAGTTAAGAGTTTAGTGTTTTGCCTTAGAGTCTTAGCTTAGAGTTTTAGTTAGAGTTCTCGTTTAGTTTAGTTTTAGTTAAGAGTTTAGAATTTTAGCTTAGAGTCTTAGCTTAGAGTTTTTGTTAGAGTTCTAGTTTATTTTAGTTTTAGTTATGAGTTTAGAGTTTTTGGCTTAGAGTCCTTTGCTTAGAGTTTTTGTTGAAGTTCTAGTTTAGTTTAGGTTTAGTTAATAGTTTAGATTTTTAGCTTAGAGTCGTAGCTTAGAGTTTTTGTTAGAGTTCTAGTTTAGATATAGTTAAGCGTCTGGAGTTTTACCTTCGAGACTTAGCGTTAGGTTAGGTTAGCCCACGTACGCTTCACTTAGGTTAGCTTAGGTTAGGCGAGAGACAGGCAAAAAGTTAGGTGTATGATTAGGTTAGGTTAGATTAAGAGTTAGAGTTAGGTTAGCCTACGTACGCGCGCGTACGTAGGCTAACCTAGCCTAACTTAACCTAACTTAATCTAACCTAACCTAATCATACACCTAACTTTTTGCCTGTCTCTCACCTAACCTAAGCTAACCTAAGTGAAGCGTACGTGGGCTAACCTAACCTAATCTAACCTAACTTAATCTAGCCTAACCTAACCATACTCGCCGGAAAAGGATAGATTAGGTTAGCTTATCATGAGCGCTCATGATAAGCTAACCTAATCTAACCTAACTTAAACGTGGAGAAACCTAACCTCTAACCTAGCCTAACTTAACCTAACCTAACTTAATCTAACTTAACCTAATCATACACCTAACTTTTTGCCTGTCTCTCACCTAACCTAAGCTAACCTAAGTGAAGCGTACGTGGGCTAACCTAACCTAACTTAACCTAATCTAACCTAACTTAATCTAGCCTAACCTAACCTAACCATACTCGCCGGAAAAGGTTAGATTAGGTTAGCTTATCATGAGCGCTCATGATAAGCTAACCTAATCTAACCTAACTTAAACGTGGAGAAACCTAACCTCTAACCTAACCAAACCTAATCTAACCGATGGTTTTGGTATTTCTATGCAATATTGTGTAATTTTTTGGTTATGCTAGTTTGGACTAAACTTCAACTCTAACTAAATCTCTAAGCTAAGACTCTAGACTAAACCTCTAAGTTATAACTCTTAAGTAAAACTAAAATAAACAATAACTCTAACTAAAACTCTAAGCTAAGACTCTAAGCTAAAACTATAAAATCTTAACTATAACTAAACTAATCGAAATTTCAACCCTAACTAAAACTCTAATCTAAGACTTTAAGGTAAAACTCTAAACTCTTAAATAAAACTAAACTAAAAATATAAAAAAAACTATAAGCTAAGACTATGATATAATAAACTTAAATAGTAAATAAAAATAAGATAAAATATAGACACAAAAAAAACTCTATGCTTATAATCTAATCTAAACACTCTAAACACTTAGCTAAAAATAAAACAAGCTTTATGTCTAAATAAAACTTTATGCTAGGACTCTAAGCCAAAATTCGAAACTCTTAACAAAAGCTAAGCTAAGCTAGAACTCTAACTAAAACTCTAAGCTATAACTCTAAGGTAAAACAAAAAACTCTTAACTACAACTAGACTAAACTAGAACTCTGACATAAACTATAAGCTAGGACTCTAAGATAAAAAACGCTTAACTTTTAAATAAAACTAAAATAAACTAAAACTTAAACAAAAACTATAATCAATTATGATTTGATAAAACTATAAACTCTTGGATAAAATAAACTAGAACTCTAACAAAGACTCTAAACTACGATTCTAAACTAAAAACTCTAAACTTTTAACTCTAAAGAAAATAAACTTCAAATCCAACTATAAATCTAAGCTAAGACTAATATAAAACTCTAAACTCTTAACTAAAACTAAACTAAACTAAAACTCTACGCTAAGTCTCGAAGGTAAAACTCCAGACGCTTAACTATATCTAAACTAAACTAGAACTCTAACAAAAACTTTAAGCTACAACTCTAAGCTAAAACTATAAACTATTAACTAAACCTAAACTAAACTAGAACTTCAACAAAAATTCTAAGCAAAGGACTCTAAGCCAAAAACTCTAAACTCATAACTAAAACTAAAATAAACTAGAACTCTAACAAAAACTCTAAGCTAAGACTCTAAGCTAAAATTCTAAGCTCTTAACTAAAACTAAACTAAACGAGAACTCTAACTAAAACTCTAAGCTAAGACTCTAAGGCAAAACACTAAACTCTTAACTAAAAGTAAACTAAACTAGAACTCTAACTGAACCTCAAAGGTAAAACATCAAATTCTTAACTAAAATTAAACTAAACTAGAACTCTAACAAAAACTCTAAGCTAAGACTCTAAGCTAAAATTCTAAACTCTTAACTAAAACTAAACTAGAACTCTAACTAAGACTCTATGCTAAGACTCTAAGGTAAAACACTAAACTCTTAAGTAAAAGTAAACTAAACTAAAACTCTAACTGAAACTCAAAGGTGAAACATCAAATTCTTAACTAAAGTTAAACTAAACTAGAACTCTAACAAAAAATCTAAGCTAAGACTCTAAGGTAAAACTCTAAACTCTTAAGTAAAACTAATCTAAACTAGAACTCTAACAAAAACTGTAAGCTAAGACTCAGCTAAAACTTGAGACTCTTAACTAAATCTTAACCAATCTATAGCTTTAATTAAAACTCTAAGCTAAGACTGTAATCTAAAACTATAAATTCTTTAATGTAACTAAAATAAACCTCAACTTTAACTAAAACTCCAGTTTTTGAATCTGAGGTAAAACTCTAAACTCTTAACTAAATCCAAATTAAACTAGAAATCTTAATAAAACTAAGATATGAATATAGTCTAAAAACTCTAACTTTTAACTGAAACTACTATAAACTATAACTATAAATAAAAATCGAAGTATAATGCAAAAAACTAAAGTCAAAATAAAATAAAATATAAATTCAACAAAAGCTGTAAACTAATACCCTATGTTAAAAACACTAAATTCTTAACTAAAACTAAACTAAACTAAAACTCTAACAAAAACTCCAAGCTGAGACTCTAAGCTAAAATTATATACTCTTAATTAAAAGTAAACTTAACTAAAACTCTAAGATAAGTCTCTAAGCTAAAACTCTAAACTCCTAACTATTACTAATCTAAACTTCAACTCTAACAAAAACTATAAGCTAAGACTCTAAGCTAAAACTCTAAACTATTAACTAAAACAAAAACTATACTAAAATAAAACTTCAACAAAAACTCTAAGCTAGGACTCTAAGCTAAAAGCTCTAAACTCTTAACTAAAACTAAACTAAACTAGAACTCTAACAAAAACTCTATGCTAAGACTCTAAGCTAAAAACTCTAAACTCTTAACTAAAACTAAACTAAACTATAACTCTAACTAAAACTCTAAGCTAAGACTCTAAGCTAAAAAACTGTAAACTCTAAACTAAAAGTAAACTATACTAGAACTCTAACTGAAACTCAAAGGTAAAAAATCAAATTCTTAAATAAAATTAAACTAAACTTCAACTCTAACAAAAACTCTAAGCTAAGACTCTAAGCTATAACTCTAAACTATTAACTAAAACTAAACTAAACTTCAACAAAAACTCTAAGCTAAAAACTCTAAAATCTTAACTAAAACTTAACAAAACTATAACTTTAAGTAAAACTCTAAGTTATGACTCTAAGCTAAAACTCTAAATTCTGAACTGTAACTAAAACTAAACTAAACTAGAACTCTAACTAAAACTCTAAGCTAAGACTCTATGATAAAATCTAAAATATTAACTAAAACTAAACTAAATTAGAACTATAACTGAAACTCAAATGTAAAAAATAAAACTCTTAAATAAAATTAAACTAAACTATAACTGTAAAAAAAACAAAACTCTAAACTCTTAACTAAAACTAAACTAAACTTCAACTCTAACAAAAACTCTAAGCTAAGACTCTAAGCTAAAACTCTAAACTAAAACTAAACTATACTATAACTTCAACATAAACTCTAAGCTAAGACTCTAAGCTAAAAAAACTAAAATCTTAACTAAAACTAAAATAAAACTAGAACTCTAACAAAAACTCTAAGCTGAGACTCTAAGCTAAAACTCTAAACTCTTAAGTAAAACTAAACTAAACTAGAACTCTAAGCTAAGACTCTAAGTTAAAACACCAAACTCTTAACTACAACTAAACTAGAACTCTAACTGAAACTCAAAGGTAAAACATCAAACTCTTAACTAAAATTAAACTAAACTAGAACTCAAACAAAAAACTCTAAGCTAAGACTCTAAGCTAAAACTCGAAACTCTTAACTAAAACTTAGTCAAACTAACACTTTAAGTGAAACTCTAAGCAATGAATATAATATAAAACTATAAATTCTTAACTGTTACTAAACTAAACTTCAACTCTAACTAAAACTCTAAGGTAAGACTCTAATGTAAAACTCTAAACTCTTAACTAAAAATAAACTAAACTATAACTCTAACAAAAACTATGAGCTAAGACTCTAAGCTAAAACTCGAAACTCTTAACTAAAACTTAACCAAACTACAACTTTAAGTAAAATTATAAGCTATGACTCTAAGCTAAAACTATAAATTCTGAACTGTAAATAAACTAAACTAGAACTCTTAATAAAACTCTAAGCTAAGAATATAATATAAAAATTCTAAACTCTAAACTAAAACAAAACTAAAATATAACACTAACAAAAAATCTAAGCTAATACTCTAAGCAAAAAAAAAAATCTAAACTTTTAACTAAAACAAAACAAAAATAAAACTTTAAGATAAGACTATAAGCTAAAAACTCTAAACTCTTTACTAAAAGTAAACTAAACTAGAACTCTAACTGAAACTCAAAGGTAAAACATCAAATTCTTAAATAAAATTAAACTAAACTTCAACTCTAACAAAAACTCTAAGCTAATACTTTAAGCTAAAACTCGAAACTCTTAACTAAAACTTGACCAAACTACAACTTTAAGTAAAATTATAAGCTATGACTCTAAGCTAAAACTCTAAATTCTGAACTGTAACTAAACTAAACTAAATTAGAACTATTAATAAAACTATAAGCTAAGAATATAAGATAAAAACTATAAAATATTAACTAAAAATAAACTAAACTATAGCTCTAACAAAAACTCTAAGCTAAGACTCTAATCTAAAAAAAAAACCCCTAACTAAAAATAAACCAAAGTAAAAATTTAAGATAAGACTTTAATATAAAAAATTAAAACTCTTAACTAAAACTAAACTAAACTAGAACTCTTAGCTAAGACTCTAAGGTAAAACAGCAAACTCTTAACTAAAACTAAACTAAACTAGAACTATAACTGAAACTCAAAGGTAAAACATCAAACTCTTAACTAAAGTTAAACTAAACTAGAACTCTAACAAAAAACTCTAAACTAAGACTCTAAGCTAAAACTCGAAACTCTTAACTAAAACTTAGTCAAACTAAAACTTTAAGTAAAACTCTAAGCTATGACTCTAAGCTAAAACTCTAAATTCTAACTAAAACTAAAACTAAACCAAACTAAAACTTTAAGCTAAGACTCTAAGCTAAAAACTCTGTACTCTTAACTAAAACTTAACCAAACTAAAACTTTAAGTAAAACTCTAAGCTATGACTCTAAGCTAAAACTCTATTAACTAAAACTAAAACTACACCAAACTAAAACTTTAAGCTAAGACTCTAATCTAAAACTCTAAATTCTGAACTTTAACTAAACTAAACTTCAAATCTAACTAAAACTCTAAGCTACGACTCTAAGCTAAAAACTCTAAACTCTTAACTAAAACTAAACTAAACTAGAACTCTAACAAAAACTCTAAGCTAAGACTCTAAGCTAAAAAACTAAACTGTTAACTAAAACTAAACCAAACTCTAAAACTTTAAGCTAAGACTCTAAGCTAAAAAATTTAAACTCTTAACTAAAACTAAACCAAACTAGAACTCTAAGCTAAGAATCTAAGTTAAAACACCAAACTCTTAACTAAAACTAAACTAAACTAGAACTCTAACTGAAACTCAAAGGTAAAACATCAAACTCTTAACTAAAATTAAACTAAGCTAGAACTCTAACAACAAACTTTAAGTTAAGACTCTAAGCTAAAACTTGAAACTCTTAATTAAAACTTACTCAAACTAAAACTTTAAGTAAAACTCTAATCTATGACTATAAGTTAAAACTATAAATTCTTAACTATAACTAAAATAAACTTCAACTCTAACCAAATCTCTAACCTAAGACTCTAAGGTAAAACTCTTAAATCTTAACTAAAATTAAACTAAACTACAACTCTAACAAAAACTATGAGCTAAGACTCTAAGCTAAAACTCGAAACTCTTAACTAAAAATTAACCAAACTATAACTTTAATTAAAATTATAAGATATTAATCTAATATAAAACTATAAATTCTTAACTTTAAGTAAAATAAACTATAACTCTGAATAAAACTCTAAGCTAAGAATCTAAGCTAAAAACTCTAAACTCTTAACTAAAACTTAAATAAACTAGAACTCTAACAAAAACTCTAAGCTAAGACTCTAAGCAAAAAAAACTCTAAACTTTTAACTAAAACTAAACCAAACTAAAACTTTAAGCTAAGACTCTAAGCTAAAAACTCTAAACTCTTAACTAAAAGTAAACTAAACTAGCACTCTAACTGAAACTCAAAGGTAAAACATCAAATTCTTAACTAAAATTAAACTAAACTTCAACTCTAACAAAAACTCTAAGCTAAGACTTTAAGCTAAAACTCGAAACTCTTAACTAAAACTTGACCAAACTACAACTTTAAGTAAAATTATAAGCTATGACTCTAAGCTAAGACTCTAAATTCTGAACTGTAACTAAACTAAATTAAATTAGAACTCTGAATAAAACTCTAAGCTACGACTCTAAGCTAAAAACTCTAAACTCTTAACTAAAACTTAACCAAACTACAATTTTAAATGAAATTATAGGCTATGACTCTAAGCTAAAACTCTAAATTCTGAACTGTAACTAAACTAAACTAAATTAGAACTCTGAATAAAACTCTAAGCTACGACTCTAAGCTAAAAACTCTAAACTCTTAACTAAAACTAAACTAGAACTCTAACAAAAACTCTAATCTAATACTAATCTAAAAAAAACTCATAACTAAAAATAAACCAAACTAAAACTTTAAGATAAGACTCTAAGCTAAAAACTCTAAACTCTTAACTAAAACGAAACTAAACTAGAACTCTAAAAAAAACTCTAAGCTAAGACTCTAAGCTAAAACTCTAAACTATTAACTAAAACTAAACTAAACTAGAACTTCAACAAACACTCTAAGCTAAAAACTCTAAACTTTTAACTAAAACTTAACCAAACTAAAACTTTAAGCTAAGACTCTAAGCTAAAACTCTAAATTCTGAACTGTAACTAAACTAAAATTCAAATCTAACTAAAACTATAAGCTACGACTCTAAGCTAAAAACTCTAAACTCTTAATTAAAACTAAACTAAACTAGAACTCTAACAAAAACTCTAAGCTACGACTCTAAGCTAAAAAAAAAATCTTAACTAAAACTAAACCAAACTGAAAACATAAGATAAAACTCTAAGCTAAAAACTTTAAAATCTTAAGTAAAACTAAACTAAACTAGAACTCTAAGCTAAGACTCTATCTTAAAGCACCAAACTCTTAACTAAAACTAAACTAGAACTCTAACTGAAACTCAAAGGTAAAACATCAAACTCTTAACTAAAATTAAACTAAACTAGAACTCCTTTAACAAAAAACTCTAGGCTAAGACTCTAAGCTAAAACTCTAAATTCTTAACTGTAACTAAACTAAACTTCAACTCTAACTAAAACTCTAAGCTAAGACTCTAAGGTAAAACTCTAAAGTCTTAACTAAAACTAAACTAAACTAGAACTCTAACAAAAACTCTGAGCTAAGACTCTAAGCTAAAACTCGAAACTCTTAACTAAAACTTAATCAAACTAAAACTTTAAGTAAAACTCTAAGCTAAAAACTCTGTACTCTTAACTAAAACTTAACCAAACTACAACTTTAAGTAAAATTATAAGCTATGACTCTAAGCTAAAACTCTAAATTCTGAACTGTAACTAAACTAAACTTCAAATCTAACTAAAACTCTAAGCTACGACTCTAAGCTAAAAACTCTAAACTCTTAACTAAAACTAAACTAAACTAGAAATCTAACAAAAACTCTAAGCTAAGACTCTAAGCTAAAAAAAAAACTGTTAACTAAAACTAAACCAAACTAAAACTTTAAGCTAAGACTCTAAGCTAAAAACTTTAAACTATTAACTAAAACTAAAATAAACTAGAACTCTAAGCTAAGAATCTAAGGTAAAACACCAAACTCTTAACTAAAACTAAACTAAACTAGAACTCTAACTGAAACTCAAAGGTAAAACATCAAACTCTTAACTAAAATTAAACTAAAATAGAACTCTAACAATAAACTCTAAGCTAAGACTTTAAGCTAAAACTATAAACTCTTAACTAAAACTTATTCAAACTAAGACTTTAAGTAAAACTCTAAGCAATAACTCTAAGCTAAAACTCTAAATTTATAACTGTAACTAAACTAAACTTCAACTATAGCAAAAAATCTAATCCAAGACTATAAGGTAAAAATCTTAAATCTTAACTAAAACTAAACTAAACTATAATTATAACAAAAACTCTGAGCTAAGACTCTAAGATAAAACTGGAAACTCTTAAATAAAAATTAACCAAACAACAACTTTAAGTAAAATTCTAATATATTACTCTAATATAAATCTCTAAATTATGAAATGTAACTAAACTAGAACTCTTAATATAAATCTAAGCTAATACTCTAAGCTAAAAACTCTAAACTCTTAACTAAAACTAAAATAAACTAGAACTTTAAAAAGAACTCCAAGCTAAGACTCTAAGCAAAAAAAAAACTCTAAACTTTTAACTAAAACTAAACCAAGCTAAAACTTTAAGCTAAGACTCTAAGCTAAAAACTCTAAACTCTTAACTAAAAGTAAACTAAACTAGCACTCTAACTGAAACTCAAAGGTAAAACATCAAATTCTTAACTAAAATTAAACTAAACTACTACTCTAACAAAAACTCTGAGCTAAGACTATAAGCTAAAACTCGAAACTCTTAACTAAAACTTAACCAAACTACAACTTTAAGTAAAATTATAAGCTATGACTCTAAGCTAAGACTCTAAATTCTGAACTGTAACTAAACTAAATTAAACTAGAACTCTGAATAAAACTCTAAGCTAAGACTCTAAGCTAAAAACTCGAAACTCTTAACTAAAACTTAACCAAACTACAACTTTAAATGAAATTATAGGCTATGACTCTAAGCTAAAACTCTAAATTCTGAACTGTAACTAAACTAAACTAAATTAGAACTCTGAATAAAACTCTAAGCTACGACTCTAAGCTAAAAACTCTAAACTCTTAACTAAAACTAAACTAGAACTCTAACAAAAACTCTAAGCTAAGACTAAGCTAAAAAAAACTCTTAACTAAAACTAAAGCTAAACTAAAACTTTAAGCTAAGACTCTAAGCTAAAAAATCTAAACTCTTAACTAAAACGAAACTAAACTAGAACTCTAACAAAAACTCTAAGCTAAGACTCTAAGCTAAAACTCTAAATTATTAACTAAAACTAAACTAAACTAAAACTTAAACAAAAACCCTAAACTCTTAACTAAAACTTAACAGAACTAAAACTTTAAGCTAAGACTCTAAGCTAAAACTCTAAATTCTTAACTGTAACTAAACTAAACTTCAAATCTAACTAAAACTCTAAGCTACGACTCTAACCTAAAAACTCTAAACTCTTAACTAAAACTAAACTAAACTATAAATCTAACAAAAACTCTAAGCTAAGACTCTAAGATAAAAAAAAAACCGCTAACTAAAACTAAACCAAACTAAAACTTTAAGCTAAGACTTTAAGCTAAAAAATTAAAAATCTTAACTAAAACTAAACCAAACTAGAACTCTAAGCTAAGACTCTAAGGTAAAACACCAAACTCTTAACTAAAACTAAACTAAACTAGAACTCTAACTGAAAACTCTAACTAAGACTCTAGCTAAAACATCGAAACTCTTAACTAAAACTTAAACTAAACTAGAACTCTAACAACAAACTCTAAGCTAAGCCTCTAAGCTATAACTCTAAATTATTAACTATGACTAAACGAAACTTCAAATCTAACTAAAACTCTAAGCTAAGACTTTAAGGTAAAACTCTAAACTCTTAACTAAAACTAAACTAAACTAGAACTCTAACCAAAACTCTGAGCTAAGACTCTAAGCTAAAACTCTAACCTCTTAACTAAAACTTAATCAAACTACAACTTTAAGTAAAATTCTAAGCTATGACTTTAAGCTAAAACTCTAAATTCTTAACTGTAACTAAACTAAACTAGAACTTTAAATAAAACTCTAAGCTAATACTCTAATATAAAAACTATAAACACTGAACTTAAAATAAACCAAACTATAACTATAAAAAACAACTCTAAGATAAGAATATAAGCAAAAAAAAAAATCTAAAATTTTAAATAAAACAAAAACAAAATAAAACTTTAATCTAATACTCTAAGCTAAAAATCCTAAACTCTTAACTAAAAGTAAACTAAACTAGAACTCTAACTGAAACTCAAAGTTAAAGCATCAAATTCTTAACTAAAATTAAACTAAACTTCAACTCTAACAAAAACTCTAAGCTAAGACTCTAAGCTAAAACTCGAAACTCTTAACTAAAACTTAACCAAACTACAACTTTAAGTAAAATTATAAGCTATGACTCTAAGCTAAAACTCTAAATTCTGAACTGTAACTAAACTAAACTAAATTAGAACTCTGAATAAAACTCTAAGCTACGACTCTAAGCTAAAAACTCTAAACTCTTAACTAAAGCTAAACTGAACTAGAACTCTAACAAAAACTCTAAGCTAAGAATCTAATATAAAAAAAAACTCTTAACTAAAACTAAACAAAACTAAAACTTTAAGCTAACACTCTAAGCTAAAAACTATAAGCTCTTAACAAAAACTAAACTAAAACAGAAATCTAAAAAAAACTCTAATCTAAGAGTCTAATCTAAAAATATAAACTATTAAATAAAAATAAACCAAAATATAAATTCAGCAAAAAATCTAAGCTAAAAACTCTAAACTATTAACTAAAACTTAACCAAACTATAACTTTAAGCTAAGACTCTAAGATAAAACTCTAAATTCTGAACTGCAACTAAAATTAAACTAAACTATAACTCTAACAAAAAACTCTAAGCTAAGACTCTAAGCTAAAACTCGAAACTCTTAACTAAAACTTAGTCAGTATCATAAAATATTAAAAAATGGGGGAGGGAAGGGGAGGGGAGGAGGGGAGGGGGAGGAGGGGTGGGGGAGGGGAAGGTGAGGAGGGGGAGGAGAGGGAGGGAGAGGGAGGGGGGACCCTTTGGGGGCCAAAGGGGGGGGGGCTTTGGGGCCTGGGGGGTCCTTTGGGGGTCTGGGGGGGCCTTTAGGGCCGGGTGGTCCTTTGGGGACCTGGTGAGGGCCTGGGGGCCCGGGGAGGGCCTTTGGGGGTCCGGGAAGGCCTTTGGGGGTCCGGGGCCCTTTGGGAGCTTGGGGGACCTTTGAGGACCGGGGCTTCCTTCGGGGTTGGGGTAGGGGGATTGGAACCCTTGGGGGTTGGGGTTGGGGGATCGGAACCCTTTGGGCTTGGGGTAGAGGACCTCACGACACTGTTAAAATACAACTTGTGTATTATAAGGACCACAGAGTTTTACCCTTAAATTCTCTTCTAAAACTTTTTCTAAAATCATCTTTTAAAATGTTTCTAACTGTTTCGCCGAAATAATTCCCTATAATGGCTAAAACGGTTTCGCCCAAATAATCCCTAAACGTAATTTCAGCGTGTTCCTTTTGTTTTGGCATCCCTGTGCTTTCACATTTGAAATTACAAAGAAACCTTTTCGCGCGCTAAGATCAAAACATTCGCTCGGGAACGATTCTCTTTAGAAACAACAAATTAATTCCTCTTTCATGTCAATCAATCAATCATGACATCATCTGTCACGTGCGATCTAAACTTTGCCCCTGAAACGTTCTCTCTGGGAATACATCAAAGACATTAATTAACTTAACGTCATCTGTCAGACATTAATTAACTTTGCTCGGAAACAATTTGATTAATGACTCAATAATCCATGAAAGTGAGAAAGTTCCTGTTTTTCCATTCTCACTGACAAAATCCATAAGACAGACATAAATGTGAGAAAGTTCCTGTTTTTTCATTCTCACTGACAAAAACCATGAAAACATCCATAAATGTGACATAATTCCTGTTTTTCAAATTCTCACTGACAAAAACCATAAAACATCCATGAAAAACATCAAATAAATCGACCAACACACAACCATCCATGAAAACATCCATAAATGTGAGAAAGTTCCTGTTTTTTCATTCTCACTGACAAAAACCATGAAAACATCCATAAACTATGTAAAAAAAAGTTGTAGGTGGCAGCAGGGGTGGGCAGTGACACGAGTCAATAAGGCATCTCTACTAAAAGGGCACTAGAACTTTTAATTTCCGTTTGAATCAGCCCTCTGCCAATAGGACCACTGAGTCGATACGATCACCCCTGGGGAAAAAAACAAATAAACACGCATCCGTGATCTTTCTTCTGGCAAAAAATGCGAAATTCCATATTTTTATGAATAGAGGCTTGAAATCACTACAGTAGGGTTCACTGATACGCTGAATCTTCATGGTTTTATTTTCGTTAAGATTCCTTGACTCTCAGGGGAGTGTTCCTCCTTTTCGAAAATAAGGTTAATTTTAATAGGCTCATATCAGTGATCGGCAACACTAAACTTAATGAATTTATATATTTTGATCTGCATAATAAATTAATTGTTTCAATGTGTCTATTGATATAAAAAGTCCGTTCTTTAGAGATTCAGTTACTATTGAGCCGGGTCTCATCTTGCTACTATTCCTTACTACGAACTGTTCGATTTGTCCTCGCTAAGAGACAAATATATACCAACATACAGAGTCAGATTTACTTGTATGCCATTGGCCTAGGATCCATGACTGTCCAGTGAAACTTTTGTGTTAAACTATATGGTAGGTATGTCTAGTGTTGAGGGCTGAATTTATCGATGGCCATAGTGTGCTATTGAATGCCTCTGACTTTAAACATTAGTTTTTAAGAAGAAGCATAAATTAATGTGCTCTAGAATCTGAAAATAATATTAATTTGCTTGGAATTTAATATTTGTGACTGCTATTCTTCAAAAATGAATAAATTGATTTCACTAACCTTCAATTTGATAAAAGTGCAGTGTGTGGTGGGATCTTCCATGTATTCCCTAGCTGAACTTAACTGATGTTTATGCTTCTTCTTCAAAGTGACGGCCAAATTAAGAATTCGTGAAAACTTTTATTGAGCTGCTCCTGTTTAAAATGTAAACTTTTTGTCAAGCTAAAAAGAAAAAGAAAAACACCACATAGTTCCTTAGTCTGTCAACCATTACTACTTCGATGAAAACGTTGAAGGTCTCAACAGACCCTAGAAAGAATCAGTAGTGAAGTCATTATCCCATTTATTCTAGACCAGACTGGCGGGAAGGCGTCATAACATCCAACCGTCAGGACATCCAACGTCATAACATCCACAAAATCCATCATAACTTCCACAAAAAATCCGTCAGAACCACCAACCGTCACAACATAAAAATTTTTAAAACTTTAGTTTTTTAGGGTTTAGGGGAAAAAAATACCTAGGGTAGGTTAGGTTACGTATTTAATATATGCTTTGCTTTACCCCCACCCCCCTGATGTGCAAATATATAGCCGATATTTGTTTCTAAACTATTATATACTTATTACTATTATATAAACTTATAAAAAATGTTTGATGTTGTGACGGTTGGTGGTTCTGACAGTTGGATGTTATGACGTTTGTTGCTTGTGACGGTTGTTCGAAATGGTAGCACCCCCAGACTGGCATAGATAGTTCTTGTTTATTTCAGGCCTTCTGTCTTCGTATCTGAAAATTTGTTGATTGACGTAGTACAGTGGGTATTCTAGGAAATTCTGACTAAAACATTCATCACTTTCCAACTTTCATTATAATAGTTTCATGATTTTTGCCTCTTATAGGACAGTTGTGTTTTTAGTATTTTTGGGAAATGCAGCATTTAGAATGAGATATACTATATTTTTGAGCCTTTTTTGTCAAGTTTTTGCACGAATCTGCAAAATATTGCAATATTTCGCTGTTGATTTAAGCATTAAACATCATTATTACCAGAAAATAAAAATTCAAAGAAAAGCACAGAACACTATTAAAACCTAAAACTAACAATAATGAAGTAGTTATAGTGAGTCAACCTTAAAACGAGCAGAAACCACTACGAATGAAGAAACGAAATAAAAACAAACAAAACTAAACTAGGTAGTCAAGTACACGTAAACAAACAAAATCGCCACAAAGGAGAACTGGCTTACTACCCCCACAAACCTTCTAAGGCTGGATTATTATTTGGGCTCTGTGTTTTATTTGAATAAACATACTCAAGAAAAAAGAAAATCATTGTTAAGTTTACAGGAAAGAAATAAACAATTTCTTAGACTAAAAACATTTATGACTTTCAATTTAGATTTCGAATTGTTCGTGATAGCAAGTTATAAGTAAGGAGGGACTCGGCCCAATAGTAACCGAAAAAAAAAAAATATAATTTCAGAAGTCAAGAATTCATATGGAAAATTGCACCATAAAATTTAGCGTATCCGACAAATCTACTGTAGAGTTTTGATGCGTTTTGGATGTTTGGAGAGTTTGAGTTTTGGATGCGCGTTTTTTTTGTTCGTTTGTTGTTTTTTTCTTTGTTCTTCCCAGGGTATGAAACCAATAGTCCTAGAAAATCGGAAGAGGGCTCATAAGAACGGAAATTAAAAGTTCTAGTACCCTTTTTAAGTGACCAGAAAATTGGAAGGTAACTATCCCACGTCGTTTTTTCCATATTCATCTGATCAACATTTTTGGATAGCCATTTGTTCAGTATAGTTCAAAGGTCAAATAACTATGTCTTTTTGGGTTGACAAGTCCCCCAAGACGTCCCGGGGAAAGGGCTGGAAGTTATGAAATTTGGCCATTGTTTACATATAATAATCTATTTGTTATTGGGAAGTATATAGACATTTTTCGAGGGGGAGGGGGTTACGGGGAGAATTTCCCATTGGGATGGAAGTTTCCGGGGGTGAACTCCCCAGGGGAAATTTAACTAGGAAGGGTTTTGCCAGAATTCATATACAAAATGTATTTAATATGTCTTGCTTCCTCGTTGGCGACCCCATTTTACATGTGGAAATGCTCTGGGGGAAATTTTCAGCGGAGTTGGAATTTTCTGGGGGATTTCCCGCGGGAGAAATTCTTCATGGAGAGAATGAAAACGGGTATTTTTACAAATGAAAGTATGCTAAGGAGTATTTTTCAGGCGAAATCGTAAAGAAGATTTTTTTTTGGGGGGGGGGGCATTCGCAGCAAGGATGTAAATACCCCGGGGTCATTTCCTAGGGGGAAGGATTCTAAGGGGGAGGAATTTTCCTCGGAGGGAGGGGCAAATATCCTAGGGTTATTTCATAAACGATCAGAAATTGAAAAAAAAAGTTTTTTTTACCGAAAGTAAGGAGCAACATTAAAACTTAAAACGAACAGAAATTATTCCGTATATGAGGGGGGCTACCCCCTCTTCAATACCCCACTCTTTAAGCTAAATTTCGACCTTTTGTCTCAATCCTTTAAGAAAGATTCCTGAAATACAAGGACCGTTTAATTAGAACCAGAACTTTTTTTTAAAGTACTAAAAACTTTACTTTGAAGAGAGGGGTTTTGAGGAGGGGACATCCCCATCACAGACGGAATATTGTTTGTTCCTTTCAAGTTTTTATGTTGCTCCTAACTTTCAGTAGAAAAACTCGTGTTTTTTATTCAATGCTATTATAAAATTACACTTATTAATTAGTATTTTATCTTTTTTTTCTATTTTATTCGGAATTATGGAAAACTGATACTTTAATACAAATTTTCAGTTTAGTTTAAATGGGTCTGTTCTGCTGCTACAGTTTTTATGAACGGGCAAATCATTAAAGAATTCACCAGTTGATTTTCTATGCATTTGAAGGGAATGGACTTAGAAGGAAGAAACTATTGATGAAGTTTATCGGAAAGAACTGTTCAAAATATACATGTTGTTTTAGTAAAGCGCTGATAATGCTCTAGCCTTTTGGGAGTTTTGAGGAGGCAGGAGCCCCACTCATATTTGTGGTAATTTCCTTTTGGCAAAATCTAAGTTATTACAGTAATCTAAAACCTATTGGGGAAGCTTCATTTGACTCAAGATACATACCCGCAAAATTTAGAATTAGTCTGGGTGCTGTCGGCATGTGTCTGAAAATCTGTCATCTCTGTCCCCTTAGCCCAAGGCACTTGTCAAACACTCCTCAAACAACATATCTAATAGAATGAAACAGCAGTTTTTTTCGTAATGATTTAAGACTGGAAAAGTGTATTATTGTGCATTTGCTTTAAATAATAAATTATCGTTCAGAGGTTGCAGCGGCAGCTGCAACCTAGTAAAGAGCGAACAACAGCCCATAGTAACTAAAAGTTAAGAAACGCGTTTTGAAAAAACTGCCTAGGGAAAAAAAATACCATCTGACACTGATGGTAACTATTATTTCGGTTTGTCTTAAAAGTAAAAGTTGATTGCGAAAAGAAATTTATGGTGATTTCGAAAAAAAACCTGAAACCCCTTGAAAATGGCGTCAGATCAAAATGAAAAGTGTAACATTGCATTCAGCATGTTCGAAAACCTCTTTCAGGGAAATTACAGCCCCTCTCCTTGAACAACAAAAAAAGTGTTTTTTTTTTGCATCGGTAGCACTGATCTGTCTCCCTTTTTTCTTTTTTCTTTTTTTTCTAGGAGGACTAGGGGGTGGCCAGAGCATCATAGAGAGATATGTAATAGCTCAATTGAAAGGGAATTAAATTTGCAAGCACCCTTTTTAAGTGACCAAAAAGATTGGAGGGCAACTAGCCACCCCCCCCCCCACACACAGGCCCCCTCTCCACAAAATCGTCTAATCAATATTTCGATATTGACAACTTGTTCAACATAGTTCAAACGTCCAATATCTATGGTTTCAGTGATGATATGACCCTCCATAGTCCCTGGGGAAAGGGCTTTATCGGTATCGAACGTATCGACGTCACGCGTATCGGTATGGCCGTATTGCTATTGGGCGTATTGGTACTTGGCATTGGTAGTTGTCGATAATATGGTACCCACAAAAGAAGTCAAGTTTGGTTGATGCTAATGAAATATAATAAAATAGGATGAATATATAATAGTTGAGAAACAAATTTTGGCTATCTATTTGCACATTAGGGGAGGGGGGGGGGGGTAAAGCATAGCATAAATTAAATACGTAACCTAACCTAGGTACCCTCCCCCCTAAACCCCCCAAAACAACAGTTTAAATATCGTAAACGCAATAAAAACCACGCTTTGCATTCCATTTCTCTATTGCTATTATCCGTTTGGCGGGTTTCGTCTCTCGTTTCCTTGATACAGTTATAGCGGTGGGTACCAGATAGGGCACAAGTACCTGGGCATCTATCGGTATCGAACATAAGTTTCATATATACTTCAATAGCAAAATAGTTTTTTTCGTTTTAAGCTTGATTTTCATATTCAATCTAAGCATTACTTGCTTTAAGATCTATTTATTCATTTATATTATTACTTGTTGTATCATTTTTGCTATGATTGTTTATTTAATTTCTGTTCGTTTCGGATTTCATTTATTCTTCAATAGTAATTTCTGGTCGCTTTGATTTTGAATTTTAAAAGGTATTTGTATCTGTTGAGCTTAAGTTTAAAATGGCCTTTACTTTTCTTTGTAAAACGTATTTTTTGGAAAGTTTTGTTTAATTAATTTTTGTTCGTTTTTGATCGCAAAAAGTTTCAAGTCTTTGAAAATGTCTTATTTCAAAATCAAACTTAAAAAAAAATCAAATGTTCATCAAAGTATCCTGATATCAAGGTAGCAGTATCACAGTAAAAAAATGAGCTTGTGGAGACCTGGGAGTTTTTATTATCTGGTTCTTGATCTATTTTAACGCAATGTTTATCTTAAATTTTTTATCGGATGGGTTTGTGGAAAAAGGCGTGGGGGGGGGGGGATAATTGCCCTGCGGTCTCTTGACTCTTTAAAAGTGAACTAGAAATTTCTGTTTTCAATCAAATGAGCCCTCTCTGAAGTTTATACGTGCATCCCTTCTATAAGAACCATATATATCCCGAGAGTATTACTTACAATGCCGGTCCCCGGGGGGTTGTGTTGACCCCGGTGTTTTAATATCTGATGTTTGAACTATTTTTAACAAAATGGTCAGCTCAAATTGTTATAAGATGGTTTTACCCATCCGATAAACCCAAAGGCGTGGAGGGTGAGAGGGGCTAGTTGCCCTCCGATCTTCTTTTTTTATTCTGAGAAAATGAACTAGAACTTTCAATTTCCATTCAAGTGAGCCCTCTCTGAAGTTTATACGAGCATCCCTTTCATACGAACCATGTACGGCCCCAGGATATATCTTACAATGCCTGCCCCCGGGCCCTGGGGGGTTGTCTCGACATTGGAGTTTTCGTTATCTGATCTTTAAACTATTTTAAAAAAATGGCTATCTAAAAATTTGTATTGGATGGGTTTGGGGAAAAAAGAGTGTAGGGTGGGGCGGCTAGGGGCCCTCCGATCTCTTTTTACTCTTAAAAATTGAACTAGAACTTTTAATTTCCATTCACATCAGCCTTCTATGAAGTTTATACGAGCATCTCTTCCATAAGAACCATATATGCCCCCAGGGCATAACTTGCAACGCCTGCCCCTTGGCCCTGTGGTTGTGTCGACACCGATGTTTTTTTTATCTCACCTTTGAACTATTTTTAACAAAATGGCTATCTCAAAATATACATCATATGGACTTGGGGGGAGAGGCAAGATAGAGGATAGCTACCCTCTGATCTTTTTTTACTCTTAAAAACAGAACTAGAACTTTCAATTTTCAATCAAATGAGCCCTCTCTGAAGTTTATACGAGCATCCCTGCCATAACAGCTATATATGCCCCGCAGGCATAACTTTCGACGCCTGCCCCGGGCCCTGAAGGATTGTGTCGACCCCGGAGTTATCGTTATATGATCTTTGAACCATTTTGAAAAAAAAATTGCTCTCTCAAAGTTCTTATCGGATGGATTTGATAAAAATAGGGCGTGGAGAGGGGAGGCTAGTTGCCCATCGATCTCTTTTGACTCTTAAAAAGTGAACGAGAACTTTCAATTTCCAATCATATGAGCCCTCTCCGAAGTTTATACGAGCATCCCTTCCATAAGAACTATATGCCCCCAGATCATTACTTACAACGCCTGCCTCCGGGCCCTGGAGGGTTGTGTAGACCCCGGAGTTTCATTATATGATCTTTGAACTATTTTAAAAAATCGCTATGTCAAAGTTCTTATCGCATGGGTTTGAGGAAAAAAGAGCAGGGAGGGGGAGGGGCTAGTTTACCTCCGACATCTTTTGACTCTTTCAAAGTGAACTAGAACTTTTAATTTCCAATCAAAAGAGCCCTCTCCGAAGGTTGTACGAGCATACTTTCCATAAGAACCATATATAACCCCAGAGTAATACTGACAACGCTTGCCCTGGGTCCTGGGGGTTGCGTCGACACAGGAGTTTTTCTTATCTGACCTTTGAACTATTTTTAACGAAATGGCCATACGTATAGCAGTTTTGTTATATGATCTTTGAACTATTTTGAACAAAATGTCTACCACAAATTTTTTATCAGATATATTTTGCGGAAAAGGGCTTGGGGGGGGGGGCTTGTTGGCATACGATCACTTTTGACTCTTAAAAAGGGCACTCGAACTCTCGATTTCCAATCGAATGAGCCCTCTTTGATGTTTACACGACGACCCCTTCTATATGAAGTGCCTCAGGGAAAAAATAAATGGAGTGTAAGGGGAGGCTAGCTGCCCTCCAATCAATTTTGACTCTTAAAAAGTGAATTACAACTTTCAATTCCAATCAAATGAACCCTCCATGAAGTTTATACGAACATCCCTTCCATAACAACCATATATACCCCCCAGTGCATAACTTACAACGAATACCCATGGGCCCTGGGGGGCTGTGTCGACACCGGAGTTTTTGTTATATGAACTTTGAACTATTTTTAACAAAACTTCTGTCTCAAAATTTTTATCTGATGCATTTAGGGCGTGGAGGGGGGGGGGCTAGTTTCCCTCCAATCTCTTTTGACCCTTAAAAAGTGAACTAGAACTTTCAATTTCCAATCAAATGAGCCCTCTCCAAAGTTTATACGAACATTCTTTCCATAAGAACTATATATGCCCCCAGAGCATTACTTACAACGCCTGCCTCCGGGCCCTGGGGGGTTGCGTCGACACAGGAGTTTTTCTTATCTGACTACTTTGAACAAAATGGCTATCAAAACTTCTATTGGACGTGTTTGGATAAATGGTGGGCGTGGAAGGGGTGTTAGTTACCTTCCCATCACTTTCGACTATTAAAAAGGGCACTATCCATTTCCATTTCCAATCAAATGAGCCCTTTTTGAAGTTTCTACGCTTTCTATAAAAACCTTACATGCACCCAGGGTATAACTTACAATCCTTGCCCTCAGGGCTGTGGGGGGTTGTCATCCTCAAAGACCTAATTTTCAGAACTTTCAACTACGTTGAACAAAATGTCTATCTTAAAATTTTGATTGGATGTGTTTGGGAAAAGGTGGATGTGAGAGGAGGCTTAGTTGCCCTTCAATCACTTTCGACTATTAAAAAAGGCACTAGCCCTTTGAATTTCCAATTGAATGAGCCTTTTTGAAGTTTCTTTCAACCCTTGCCCTGAGGGCTGTGGGAGGGGGGATGTCATCCTTAAAGACCTAATTTCCAAAACTTTCAACTACGTTGAACAAAATGGCTGTCTAAAAATTTTGATTGGATGTGTTTGGGGAAAAGGTGGTTGTGAGATGGGGGTTAGTTGCCCTCCAATCACTTTCGACTATTAAAAAGGACACTAGCCCTTTGAATTTCCAATCGAATTCGTCCTTTTTCAAGTTTCTACGACAAAGCTTTCAGTAAAAACCTTATATTCCTCCAGGGCATAACTTGTAACCTATGCCCTGATGGCTCTGAGGGGGCTATTTTCCTTTCAACTACGCTGAACAAAATGGCTATCTCAACATTTTGATGGATGTGTTTGGATAAATGGTTAGCGTGAGAGGGGGGTTAGTTGCCCTCCAATCACTTCCGACTATTAAAAAGGGCACTAGCCGTTTCAATTTCCAATCAAATGAGCCCTTTTTGAAGTTTCTTCGACAACGCTTTCTATGAAAACCTTATTTGCCTCCAGGGCATAACTTACATCCCTTGCCCTGAGGGCTTGGGAGGGGAGGGTTGTCATCCTCAAAGGCCTAGTCTCCAGAACTTTCAACTAGGTTGAACAAAATGGCTATCTCAAAATTTTGATTGGATGCGTTTGAGGGAAAAGGTGGGCGTAAGACGGGGGTTAGTTGCCCTCCAATCCCTTTTGACTACTAAAAGGGTACTAGCCCTTTGAATTTCCAATCAAATGAGCCTTTTTTGAAGTTTTTACAACAACGCTTTCTTCACATAGCTTACATGCCCCCCGGACACAACATGAAACCCTTTGCCCAAGGGCTGTGTGGGGGAGTGTCCTCTTCAAAGACATAATTTCTGTCTGGAAATCAACTACGCTGAACTAAATGGCTATCTCAGAATTTTGATTGTATGTGCCTGGGAAAATTGAGGGCGTGGAAGGGGTGTTAGCTGCCTTCCAATCACTTTCGACTATTAAAAAGGGCACTAGCCACTCCAATTTTCAATCGAATGAGGCCTTTTTGAAGTTTCTAAGACAACTCCTTTCATACGAAGTGCCCTGGTATGGAAAACAAAAATAAATAATACATTGTGCCAACATTGTTCTTTACTTAGGCAGTGCGATTGCGCTGCCTATGATGTATTTATTATTTTTTTCCCGGAGGCGCTTCATATGGAAGGGGTCATCTTATAAACTTCAAAGAGGGCTCATTCGATTGGAAATCGATAATTCTAGTGCCTTTTTAGGGGTCAAAAGTGATTTGAAGGCAACTAACACCCCTTCCACACCCAGCATTTCCCCAAACCCATCCAATCAAAACATTGAGATAGCCATTTTGTTCTACGTAGTAGATTTCCAGATAGAAATTATGTTTTGAGGAGGACACTCCCCCCACAGCTCTCAGGGCACGGGTTGTAAGTTAGGCCCTTGGGGCATTTAAGGTTTTTATAGAATGCTTTGACGTAAAAACTTCAAAAAGGACTCATTCGGTTGGAAATTCAAAGGGCTAATGCCCTTTTTAACAGTCGAAAGTGATTGGAGGGCAACTAACCCCCCTCTGAAACCCACCTTTTCCCGAAACAAATCCAATCAAAATTTTGAGATAGCCATTTGTTAAACGTAGTTGAAAATTCTGAAATTTATGTCTTTGAGGATGACAAGCCTCCCCCCACAGCCCTCGGGATTATGGTTGTAAATTATGCCCAGGAGGCATACAAGGTTCTTACTTAAACTGTTGTAGAAGAAACTTCAAATAATGCTCATTAGATTGGAAATTTAAATTACATGTGCCCCTATAAATAGTCGAAAGGGATTGGAAGGCAACTAACACCCCTTCCACGCCCACCATTTCCCCAAACACATCCTGTGCAGAAGTGATGCCAAATTAAACGAAAAAATAAGTAAAACAACAATCTAAAAATAATTTACTTATATACTATCAAAAGTGTCTTTAAAAGGTGTACTTTTACCATACCAAAATTCCTATATTGTTTTGTGTTTTCAGTAAAGCGCTAGTTTACTGTAATCCTACAAACATAGGGAAATATCACTAGTTGATTTATTTGCATTAGTTTTATATATGATGTTAGATAGGTCTTTGAAGTAGCAATTTTTGTTCGTTTTAAGAATTTCGCTTAGGTTACATCTTTTACAGTTATGAAAACAAGTGACGGATGATACAATTCATTGGACTTTGACAGAATGCATTGGACTTGTATAATTTGGCCTATATATTTACACATGAGGGGGGGGGGGATAGATTGGGTTAGGTTTCCATGATTTTGTTTCTAAAGTATTATTTTATCATCATGTTTTGTTATTTTTCATTAGGGTTAATCAAACTTCACTTCTTGGGGGTGTTTCCAATAGCCGACAAGTATCCGTATTCGTTTTAGATTTTAAAGGGGCCCTTCACTTTCATTTGAAGAAAATGGTTTTTTATCAATTTATTAATTTGAAGTATAGCCCTTTAAAATAGAAAAAGTAGACTAAAGCCAAGAAAATATAAAATCACTGTTTCACGGACCTCTAGTCTTCCTCTTCTGTATATCTTAAGTGTTCCTTTATGTAAGCTTTTCTTTACATTTATTTTTTCGGTGCAGAAAACGGACAGAGAATGCTTGTCCAGAATGCCTGTTCACTCATCAAAGATCTTACATCTTTTGTCAGAAAACGCTTAAAAGTGAAATCTTTGAACAAAGATCTTACATCTTTGGTCGTTTTTGTGCAAACGTCTTTCATCGCTCTGATCAGCGGTCTGAGAACAATGATGAGTAGATCATCAAAGTTCTCTCATCATTGTTCTATATGGCAGAATAGTGGCGGTCTTCACACTTTTTGCTAACATCAATGAGATGTAAGATCTTAGAACAAAGATCAGTTAAAAAACGATAATCTTTGTAGAAAGATGTAAGATCTTAGATGTAAGATCCTAGTGCTAAAAAACGGGCCTATTTTCTTATGCTCATATCCTTGTTCAATGGTTGTTTTATCTGAAAACCTTAAGATTTATTTTTGATTAAACTTGTCCGTTTGATTATATGAAGATTAAAAGAATACAAATCACGAAAAAGGAGCATCTCAGCTTATAAGGGTTGTACTCTAATACGCCATCAATTGCGGGATTACCACAATAACAAACCTTTAATTATGGGAACCAGGTCAAGTTTACGCCAGGAAAGTTTTGCCAACAATTTATTCCAAAGAAACCTTGGATCGTTTGCCAAGTGATAAAACTTCTCCAAGAAAACAGCCAGTTTTTTTTATTTCACATAATCTTAAAAAAAGTATTGAAAAAAAACAACAAAAGGGAAGTAGTCTTCTTGAACATTGTACTATCAAATTCAGTATGTCCAAAAACATAAAAATTTTCCATTTTTCGAGAATGTTGGTCACATATACTTCTTCATACTTCTGTTCATCCATTCATTCACTGATCAATGACGGTACTCGACTACATAAGTCCTTGTTAGTCCTGTGGTAGGTGATATTGAACCCTGGGGAATATTTTCGCAAGATCCCAGTGCTCCTGTTTTTCCCCTAGAATAATTGCATCAAACCAAGGGTTGTAGAACATCAGGAAAGGGGTCTTTCGACTTGAAATTTAAAAATGCATTTTGTTTTCAAGTAACAGTAGAGGGCGTGTATAAGCCACAATCTGCAATTTATCGAAGCACATTTCCAAGCATTATCGATTTTTTAGATCTAGGTTCTTACATTAATTCTTAGAAGGTGGTCTGATGTCATTCCCCGCAGTATTTATTATGCTTAGAAACATCTCTGATTGGTCTAGAAACGGGTGTGGTCTTGTTCGCCCTGGACTTAAGGGAAATAGGGCCAAAGGAAATTTATTTAGTAGCCATATTGAAAGTAGGAACGAAAAAAGGTAAGGCACGTAGTAATATGATATTAAGAAGTCAGCTTAGGGTTATTAAAAAGATCAATGTAGTTAAAGAGGTTTAGCAATAATTTTTGATGATTGAGATTGAGAGAGATTAAGGGAGAGATATTTAGAGAGTGTGAGTGAGATTCAGATATATTGAAAGAGATTGTATATTTAACGCGGCAATTTTAAATCCTTGAGTGTGGTCGGTATAATACACAAGTACCAAATTTAATCATATTTAGGTGTTACGCTTAAGGCCAAAGGACAGGCCTAATTTAAGAAAATCAACAATAAAATAAATAAGAGATCGAGGAGATCATAGCAGATGAAAGATCAAGTTCTAAGATTAAATTTGGAGTTAATAATAGAATAATGCTTTTTTCGACATACACGAGCCTAGAAAAAGTGGACAAATTTTTGCTTTAGTTTCCAAAGAGGTTTAGATGCGAAAGGACAGGCCTAATTTAAGAAAATCAACAATAAAATAAATAAGAGATCAAGTAGAGATCATAGTAAATAATGGATCATGTTCTAAGATTAAATTTAGAGTTAATAATAGAACAAATCCTTTTTTCGAGATACACGAGCCTAGAAAAAGCAGAGAACTTTAACTAATGTACAATAATATTAATAATGTATAATAATGTATAACATATCTTTATGTTAATATTCTACATGGTATTATTTCAATAAAAATAATTTCTGCATTAGTTTGTTGGTTTTAGAAAAATATTGGTAAGGTCTTAGTGAAGTTGATTTCAATAAATCTGATTTTTCATAGACTGTTCAGAGGCCTATTATATATCTTAAACAATCACAAACTTTTTTTTACAAGATTCAGAATTAAAGTGGGAACTTTTTCTCTTTCTGATGAAAAATTCAAGATCGATGTACAACTTTTTCTATCTTCTACGGAAAAATTCAGAACAGAACTTGAAATTTATATCTCTCTATTGAGAAAATTCAGAAGAGAACTTGAACTTTTCTTAACTTCTTTTCGGAAACTCAGAACTAAAGTGGAACTTTTTGTATCAGTAGGGAGGATCAGAAGGCACAGGGCGAACATACTGCTGCCATCTATAATCGAGTCTAACGGGACAGGATCACGTGTCTTTTTCAAGGTCAACCAGGGGATTTTTCTAAGTGTATTGATCCACTAACGGGACAGGATCACGTGTCTCTTTCTAAGCCAATCAGGGGATCTTTCTAAGTGTATTTATCCACGAAGGGGAACTAGAATTCTGGGAAATTGATTACATAATCGAAGGGGAATTATCGATTCTAACGGGACAGGATCACGTAGATAATTTCGGAGACCACACTGCCTTTCCATGACGATAAATAAAAGTTCAAATAGGGATAAAATCCTTTTAATAGACAGTGATGTAATAGAAATTCACAAAAATACCAGATATTTCGGTCACATATACAGTGACCGTCATCAGTAGTAAGAGACTACTGATATAAGTACTACTGATGACGGTCACTGTATATGTGACCGAAATATCTGGTATTTTTGTGAATTTCTATTACATCACTGTCTATTAAAAGGATTTTATCCCTATTTGAACTTTTATTTATCGACAGGATCACGTGTCTCTTTCTAGGTCAATCAGGGAGTTACGTAAGGTTTCACTTACATCACAATTCCCCCTTGAGATTTTGTTTATAATGGACATGCGTTGAGGTTAAATTATCATACAGTCTCAAGACATCATGGAGAGAACATTAGATATTGTTGACTTGGAAGCTTTAGCTACACAGATTTATAATGTGAGTTCTGTTTAGTAAATGTTCTTAGGTTATTTCCAAATAAAATCATTTTTGTATTCCCTCTCCAGTATATTCAAATTCAGGGTATATCCCTCTCCAATACCAAAAAAAACTCCTATGCGATGTTTATAGTCGTTAGAAAGCGTAAAATACGCTCTTTTTACAATGTAAAACCCCCACTGTTTACGATTTTAATTCTTTCATTGAAAATAATTCCCTTTTTCGACAAATATATGCAATTTTCATGCTTTCTGTATTCTAGTAAAAGTGGCAACTTACAACCGTCAACTCTTAGATGATTAGTATACTGATCTCCTTATGACATTAAGCTGCGAACTTGACTTTTATAATTTCCGTAAAGATTTAAATAGGGAAAATTATTGACACCCGTCGAATGCACATCCTGTGTAACTCAATTACAATCGTCGGATTAAGCTGAAACATTACAGTGGTTTCACGAAAAAGATACTTTTTTCCAGTCAAATTAGCGATATACCTTTCTACAGTAAATATTATGAATTGCTAGGGGGAGAGGGGTAGCTGCTTCTTATGATAAATATTTTCATATGGACATTTGTCTTCCAGTTTGAGTACTCAGTGTTTATATCGGGGAGGGGAGGAGGTAACTGTGCCTGAGTTAAAGCCTTGCTTCTAACAACTTCGTTGTAAGATGAAACAAACTGTTTCTTCGTGTGAACTGCAAGGGGATGGATTCATTGTGCAGACATGTACAGCCTTTGACAAGAAAACTAATGTAGCCTCTCCTACATACAACTCTTAAGTTTAGTGTTTGGTTAGTTTTTAATTATACCATATTTTGTCTGCTATATTTATGGCTGCCTATTTTGAGATCTAGATTTTAAATCATTGACCTGGATTCGATACACCTTTTGGCCCTAAAGAATAATGTTAGTTTTTTTAACTTTAAACACACGTAAGCTGTTTTTGCTTTAAATTATATGTTGTTTTAAAATTTTTTCTAAATTGTCAAGATAGGATTTCTATGCTTTTTGGGTTTATTTCCAACACGGAGTGTATTTAATTTTTTCTCTAAATGGTAAAAATAGGAGCATTTCTGACTTTTACAGTATATTCCTCGCAAATTTTACTTTTTGCTTCGCTGAAAAAGGGGGAGGGGCTTCTTGGGACAATGGGAAATGCTTTCTAGACAAAATTATTCTTTACAATTAATTCTGTAGACGGGGGTGCTAACAGGGAGTCGTTATTTTATACTAAATTTTTTTTTCTTTTTAATGACAAATATGAGAAATGCCCACCTCCACCCAGTAATAGAGGAAGGGGTAATGATGTATCTCGTATGCAACAGGTGGAGATGGCTGGCCCATTCAGAGCCACCCACATCCGTTTTAGACCAGCGCAGCCTGCTAGAGTCCAATATGAACATGCAAAAATTCAGCCAGGCAGAAAATTGAAGAAAGAGTGAATGGCTGCTCAAACTATGGTGAAACCTACTGCTCCAACCCCCAAGCCAGTCACATCGCTGCCACATCTGTATATCCCACTGACACTGCTGGCCCAGTTACACAAGAGCGTGATGTCCCCGCCCCGTCCATCCTCCGGCATGTGTTCCCAGGACCATCCGGCACTCAATTGCAGTCAGAATTTGGAGATGTAAGCATTTTTACCTCTAAATTCTACCTGGTTATAAAAATATCTATCTATTTTTTTCAACATTTATAGGCATTTCTTTTCGCCATTTTTCAACACAGTAAAACTGTGTCAGATATATTAAAAGACATTTTTCGTTATTTTTTCAACCTGATAAAATATAACGTTCTCCTTTGAATTGTTTAATTATTGCATGCATTAAGCCTGCTGAATTCTCTTGAATTAGGTTAGCGAAGCCAAAACAGACACTATATTCCGGTCAAATTTTCCCATTGTATATAGAAAAATCTTTGCGATATAGACTGCTTCATTAACGAATGCTTAATCATGCGTCTATAAATATCATAAAAACAACTTTCTATCGGAATGACTTGTTTATCCTGACAGGATATGGCCTGACAAGGATAGGCTATCCATTTCAAACCAAGTAAAGACCCCGTTTTTTTCCAAAGCAGATAGAGTATCAATATGAAATTTTTTTTTTATCAAAATCAAAACCTACTATGTCCTGTTTTAGATTGTAAATATCTTATATTAAGTTGGAAATTGGAACTTTCAGGATATATAGAGTAGTGAGCAGTGAATTAGCCAAATGCTACTACTGCTACTACTACTACTATTAAGCGTGTTTTTAAGCACTTGTAAATAATAATCCAATTTTAAAAATAGGGGGATTTAGACACTTTGAAAATAAGCTATTTTCTTTTCTACATTGCATTGCTTCTATATTCTTTGTCTCCCCTTTCATCAGTTGAAGAAGAAGAAGAACCCATTGACGTGTCTATGGAGTTTCAAGCCATTCAGGACAATGAGACGTCGCCTATCAACGAATGGCATGGTATCGTTAACTCCATTGAAATACCTTGTAATATTGACGATTTATTAAGTAATTATTTCAATGTAGATAATAGCACAGTTGGGCAAGGCAATGTAGCTAGTTCAGATTTGGACTTAGCATTGCTAAGTCCAAATACATTGCAAATTTTACATGATTTTGTCAATGAATTAACTGACAATCCTTCCCCCTCAGATTACATGAACATAGTTCCTATTCAAACAATTGAAATGACTTCGATAAATTCTCACAGCCCTATTGTAGAACAATATGTGGGTGGAGGGGGGGGTAATATATGAGAGGGGGAGGGTAACATTACACAATTTACAATACTACCTGGATTCTATAAATCAAATTCCGTATTAAATACAGAAGTCCTTTACACCGCAGCTTTTGGGAATCCCTTTAATACGATTATGGGAAGGAATTTTATATTTTATTCTATTGACATTATCCGTGTATATGTAGATGAAATTTATGCGCTGTAATAAAACTAGATTCAGGTCTGGGGGGTAGGGATTCAATTAAGGTTTCAATTGTTTTAAAGATATTTTTTTAAATGAGGGCAAAAGTGAGGTGTATGACCATTATGCACACACCGAGATAATAGTGGTCTATCCTCATTTAGAAAATTATGAAATTGTTTTTATGCAATGAATAGACCACATTATTACGCATCTCGAAAATTATAATGATAATGGTAGTTGGTCAGTAGTTTTATTTATTGAAAATTTAAGTGTTAATATTTGTAAATTTAAAAAAGATTTTATTTTAAGAGGGGATGGGGCGTCTGAGGGTTCAATAGTTTTAAAATATAATCCCGATTTAGAGGGTCGCAAGGGCGTTCAGCGAATCTGTTTTGAAACAGGTCAAAAATGTTTCATGTAGGCTTTCCTCATATCAGCTTTCCGACCTTTGAAAGATGACGTTACAAAGAAAAATTTAGAATACTGGGCTGTACATGGGAAGGTGGGCTCTGATTTCCCCCTGTAGATTTCACATGTTTAGTGGGAAAATTCCCAGGAACGCTAAGGTAAATTACTATTTTCAAAAGGGCCAATGCCCATTTAAATATTGGCGCTACTGTGGTTCAGTATGAAAATGAATTTGAGGATGGAGTACGGTCTAATAAAAAGGGGGTGTTGTTCCCAATAAAGGGTCCTTCAATTGAATTGGTGAATCACTGGGTTTGGTTGTTATACACACCACCTAGTGAACCCAGTGCAATTGGCCATTTTAATCCTATTACAGATATCAGTAGAGCTCTGGGGAAGGGAAAGAATAAGGGGACACGTTTCTACTGTTCAACATGCGTGTCCCGATTTCATAGTGGTTTAAAGCTACGGAATCACATGAAGCATTGCAGACGGCATGGCTATCAATCAGTGGAAACAGTTTCGGGTGACAGGGCCATTTTAAGATTTAAACATTTTCAAAATACACTCCTGCAAAGCAATAAAATAAGTTTGGATTGTGATGCTAGGCTAGTGGATGTGAACGACACCCGATTCCGAATTGAATCAAAGAACATCAAGCTATTGCGGTTTCCTATGCCCACGCACAAAGAGACAACTCTAACACAATGCAATTATTAGAAATAATTGAGATGTTGGATGAGAATGAGTGCATGATCAAGGCATTAACTAAATTGATTGTCACTACAAATGGAACTATTTTTCGTTGGAGAAATACTCATTACCCAATGTTGTTGTCCACAGAAGATTGTCTGACAATTAAAAATCAAAAAAATATGCTGGGTTTCTAAGGGGAAATTTGAAGAGGGGACTAAGGAGAAAGGGACTAGGGGGAAAAGAGGGGGAAGGGGAAAGTCAGGGACCATAATCACTTGTGGGAGGAAATAGCATCAGGGAGTAGTAATTTTCGAGGTGTAGCACATCAATCGTGCAATGTGAATGTAAGCCAGCAGTTTTTTATACTGATTTTCATTCACAATTCAAATTATGATTTAAAATTTATTTTAACGGTTTTGGCACGTATGCACATGGAGGGAGGGGGAGTAGATAGTCCATGGGTAAACAACTCAGTTACCTACAATATTATCCCAAAATCAGCTGAGAAGCTGGTGCTTCTCGAGTTGAAATGGCAGGTAGTGAATAATGGGCAGACGTGCTGGAATAAAATCCGGTTATTAGATTTATATAGTTTTTTCCCCAAGGCTTTGAGTCAATTGATTCAAGTGCGGAAAAGCGACAATTTTGATAGTTTTCCTCTGCTTAAACAGCACTGTCCAGACAGTGAAATGTATGACCTACTGACCTGTATGGACATGTATGCATATGACTATTACTGTATTGGTGCACGCTTAAGCGAGGAGAAACTACCTCCAATTGATGTTTTCTATAATTCACTTACCAATAGTGAATGCACTGCCGAGGAATATGAATTTGCTGAGAGGGTTTGGGATAAGGTTAATTGTAAAAATGGGTGGGATTTCTGTAAACTGTACTTGGCCATTGATGTTTTAACTCTTTTATATATTGTCTGTTAAAAAACAGATCAAATTTATTCAGAGTTTGGATTAGATAGGTTATTATTTTTCACACAACATTTGGTGATGGACTTGATTTTAAAAATTAGTAGGGAAGAAATAGGGTTGATCACGGATATAGATCAAAACCTTCTTGTAGAATAATCGATGAGGGGGGGTATGTTGTTCATGGAGATTGCGTTTTAACAACAAATCCAAGTGGACAAGACACTGGTGTAAAGTCTAATGCAGTTTTCAGTGTAAAGTAAATGGCTTGAAAATCCTTGTGAGATCCCCGACATTCACACCGTCGAGGACAATGGGCCACAAGGATGGTTCTTTGAAATTAATGGGCATATACCATTGGAACTTAACAATTCTATCAAGGATTTTGTATTCCCTTGTGTCAATCGACCAGGGAGCAAGGACTCGCTGAGCCCATACAATTGATCTTTGGTCGATGATATAGGCATGCACTGGACCCCCTTCAAGCAGAAACTGATTGCAGATCTAGACCCTAAACAGAATATCGTTGTTCACCATGTGCTTTTATGATGGATTGTTAACAATGGTTTCAAGATCACAAAAATACATAGGGTCCTGCAATTCAGTCAGAAACCCTACTTGAAGACGTTTATCGACACCTTTGTCGATAAACCCTCTGGGGCAAAAAGTAAAGTTGAAAAGGAAATGTACAAGCTCATTTTAATTCAGCGTTTGGAAAAATGTGTGAAAGCGTACGAAACAGATCCCGTTGTGACGTCGAAACCTGCCCCCAAGAATGTGCCAAAATTATTGACAACCCTAACTTTACAACATTTACAAGCAGTGACCCGAACATGGTTCTTCTACACGGGAAAAACAGAAATGTTGTGCTGAACAAGAATATAGCGGGAGGTAGTTCAGTACTGGAAATTTCCAAAATTGTTTTTGCTTTTTTACAATGTGTGCAAGGTACAATGGCCAGGGGAGGGGGAGGTTCATGTTTATTATGGGGATAGAGATTCTCTTCTGTTAAAAGTTAAAACCGGTGATTTATTAAATGATTTAGAAAAAGGGGTGCACATCAACTCGCGGATGGATTTCACTAACTGGAATGCGTCCCTCTACCCCGAGTTGGTGAAACGTTAAGCTACCAATCAGCTACTAATGTTAAAATCAGAGAAGGGAAGTGTTTTAATATCCAATTGGGTGTTCCCCTGGCCTAAATTTTACTCTGTAGAGACCTACGATAAAGGTCTAAAGCAGGCGTGTAAAGGGATACCTACCCATTTTATAAAAAATAATTTCAACATGAGTGTCTACAAAAACTGTGTAGATAGTTGTCTAGTGCCAAGAGCACAAGTGCTCTTGGCACTAGACATTCGCTCACTGCAGTATAGAAATTGTACTCTTAGATTGGAAAAGAATTCCATTTCAAGTATATTTGACAAGGTCTATGTGCTCGATGATGCGGTAAAAATACTCCCCCACGGACAATAATGATTTTCAGACGGACTTGAATGTGTAGACTATCGAAACCAGCTTGGTCTGGATAAATTAAATTAACCTAACCTAACCTAACAAATTAACTTAAACGCTCAAATGAAGTACAATCTAACCTAACATAACCCAACCTAACCTGATAAATTAAGTTAAATATTCAAATAGTAGTACAACCTAACCTAAACTGCAGCAGCGGCTATTGTATACAGTTTTTCCCGCTTTCCACCCGATCCCCGGGGGGGGGGGTCCCGCCCGCAGCCGGCCTTCGGTCCGCGGCTCCCACCCGTTGCCAGCCTTCGGCCCGCGTCCCCCAGGGGTGGAGGGTATTCTCATCTTTTAAATTCATAGAAATTTGTTCAACTGTGCTATTGTTATTGTAAGTTTTTTGTCAATAAGTTGTTCTTATTGTTGTACAAATAGTGTGTGCTATTGCTATGCATGCTGTTGTACAAAATTTGTGTACTATTCTTGTTGTATAAATAGTCTGTGTTGTTCTTGCTGTAAAAACAGTGTTTTTGTCAACAAATGAAAAATGTTGTTGTACAAATAGTGTTGTTGTTGCTATTGTTCTTGTTGAACAAATAGTGTGTGCTATTCATGCTGTACAGAAAAGTGTTGATGTCAATAAGTGAAAAATGTTGTTGTTGTACAATAGTGCTGTTGTTAATAAATATTGTTGTTCTTGCTGTGCAGAAATTTGTTTTTGTTAGTAAATGAAAAATGTTGTTGTTGTTCTTTCTGAACAAATAGTGTGTACTATTGTTGCTGTACAAAAAAGTGTTGATTAATAATTGCTATTGCTGCTATTTTTCATGTTGCACAAATAGTGTGTGCTATTCATGCTCTACAAAAAAGTGTTGATGTTAATAAATGAATGAAATATTGTTTTTGTTGTTCTTGTACTACATAGATCTATAGGAAAATTATTACTTATTCATGGGACAAGCATGGTTTACAGTTAGTTGTAGGTGAACTGTTGAAGGGAACATGTATCAATTTAAAACACCATTCAGGTCGTTTCTGTGCGGCCCATCAATGTCTGGGAAAACGACACTTTTAGCTAAAGTAATTAAAAATTGTAATAAAATGTTTTTGGAAAAACCAAAGAAAATTTATTATTGCCATAGTACTTGGCAGAAATACTACGATCAAATAAAAGCTATTGCCAAATCCATGCCAATACAATTCATACGGGGACTTGATGTTTTCAATAGTATTGAACCAAACTCATGGTTGATTATTGATGATTTGGCTGAATCAATTGAACAGTTCTCACAGGAAATGTGACAACTGTTTACCGTTCTCTCTCATCATGAACACATTTCCATAACCCTAGTTCTACACAATCTGTTTCATCAGAGCAAATGTATGAGAACCCTTGCTTTGAATTGCACCATCTATATTATCTACCGAGTTGTTCGTGATTCTAGCTTGCTAATAGCTCTCAATAAGCAAATATATCCAGGTGCCCCCAAATTTCTGCTGTCAGCGTACAATCAGGCGACAAATAAGCCATACGGGTACATTTTGATAGATCTTAATCAGAATACACCCGAAGATCTACGTGTAGTCACAGATATTTTCGACAAATAAATTACAGTATATCTTTCGGTGAACAGTAGAATAGGTTATTAGTGGCCATCATGACACTGAAGAAACTACACGAACAGCGGCATTTATTTTCCGTTTTAGGCACTTCAAAACCTCCACTAGGGAAGACCATACTCAAACATGGTGTTCACAATGATTTCATTAATCTAATATCTGAACTTTTTTTAAATTTAACTGAGGGCAATGTACACTTGCCAGAAGGTGTTAGACAACAGACAAAGCAACATCGTTCCACTGCACGTGGCGCGGGTTGCCAAAATCAAGGAAAAATTTATTAAAGAAAACGTCTACCTCAATCAAGTAGTTTAGTTTTTGCGATCGTGCGGACATCTTTCGCAGAACTTGTAAGCGGTTTTTACTGGATTGCAAGACCTAATCAGTTGATGTTAATAGAACACGTCCAATAACTCCTGGAACACTTTGAAGTCAATTTATTCAAATTAATTGATGACGAAAATTTTGCCGAAAATAAAAAGCTAGTTTTACTTCAAGATGCATTGAGACGTGTGGACAAACATAGACCTTATCGTGAGAGACCCGCCGTGACCGTCACAGATCCCCCTGAACAGGAAATATCTCATCAAGATTCAGCACAATCAAAGGAGAAGGAATTGGATTCCATAGTGACATCAATTGGAAACCTATTGCCAGTGACCTATCGAGAACAGTGTAAAAGAGTATTAACATATCTCATGTTGGAAACTGGTGGTGATCATCAAGTTCAAGTCGATAGCACAGGGAAACGAATTATAATTCAGGGAAACAGTTATAATCTAGTTGATTTAATTTGTGATATGGTGACGAATCGCAAAGGATTTTTATCATTTGACAATAATCTATACACCTTTCTAAATGCATCAAACTTCCCCAAAAGTCTCATTGGCAATAAGCAAATTCTAAAGAAACTAAGAGAATATAGTCCTCCGATAACAACAACACCATTTAAAAAGGAAGAAGATTTTAATTCAATATTGGAAAATACAAGCAGCAGCAGCAGAAGCAGCAGCAATGACTTTATAACACCAGTGGCTGCTAGACAAAAGCGAAGACGTATTGATTCACCCTCCAGTGTGCAAAAGGGGAGTGGACATTATACTACGTGTTTGCGTTCAAAATGGATGAAGTTTCAAAACATTTTTATGAAAATATTGGTGAAGCGGGAAGTCTAAGCTCCCCCACAACGCTTTCTGAAGTTGCCTCTGACATAGATGGCAGCACATTAAAAAAAGCAAAAGAGTATCTAGAAAATGAACTGAGTTAAACACTGCATCAGAATCGCAGGCTTCGTGGCAAACAATATCGACAAACTAAAGCCTTTTTCCCTCTGCATATAATGCAAACTGATACTTTAACTCTAGACAAGATTCAACGGCCTCACAGTACACCTTCCAAATATATTCTAGTGGCAATCAGTGTCTTTAGTCGCTATGCATATGCCCTTCCATTGTGATCAAAGAGAGGTGTTGAAGTTGCTCATGCTTTAGAAAGTATTATTGAACAGAATTGCTATTGAAAATTTCAATTAGATCACTGTAGTATATTTGTTAATTCATTTGTGCAAAAGGTTTTTTTGAAATATAATAAAACACCCTGTTATAGTGATAGTTTGATAAAGCCAGCATCGCCTGAGCGATTAATACGAATGGTTCATTATTTAATTTCGAGATATTGCATTCTTAACAATATTGCTGTTTTTCTTCATGATTTAGATAAAATTATGAAAATATACAACCAACGACCACATCGATCCCTGTCCAATGTTAGCCCACAGGAAGTTCATTGCGGTGAAAATAGATTTGATGCTTTTCTAAAGCAATATTCCAGTGAAAAAGAAAAAAAAATTGTGAAGAAGAAATTAAATTTTGGTGATACTCTTCGAATTAATAGAAGCACCAATATATTTGAAAAGCGGAATTATTTATGGAGCACTGAACTTTTTAAAGTGTCCAAAATCCTAGACTACACCAACAACATATCGACGGCGATACACCAAAGATGATGATATTCTCGGTGGTTTTTATGAATACGAACTGCAAAAAGTTAGAAAAACTAGTTAAATTTATCAAATTGAAAAGATATTAAAGAGTCTTACTCGCAAGGGCAAGAGACAGTTGCTTGTTCGCTGGATATAATACAACTCTGATTTTGATTCGTGGGTTGCAGTTGAAGACATTAACAATGCCCAATGATTTTTATGTGACTTTCATATCCAGTGTCTCTGATCCTCTCCAAAATGATTTGTATAAAACAAGCTATTTTTTGACGAAACTTTCTCCCACTATAAATTCGACGGCACGTATGAAGTGGCTCTTGTTGACTGTATTCTCAAAAATACATATGACATCCTGAGAAAAGATCGTAAACATGAAATAAAAATTAGACCCTATGATTGGCCCCCACCCTCAGGTAATCAAGAACAAATTCAAAAGATGAATTGGATGAATTATCTATATATTAAATTACCCTATGAAGAACTCACCTGTATGAATGATTTATGTCGTTCTATCAATAAAAGAATTTCCGCTCGTAAAAAGGAGCCTTTCATTTCAACTATTCAAAGGAGGGGGGCAAGATCTACATTAGTTCACCCATTGCCGATGAAAAGCTTATTCTCAATAATAATCTAAAGGATGTTCTTGGCTTTAAGCTCAATATAATCAATGGTAAAAGTGCTGGAAACACTAGTTTCATTTTTGTTGACTACCCACCTGCCTTCTCCACGGACACTTGTATATTTCTGTACGCTTCATTTGTTGAAACATCCCGGGTTGGCACTAGCAATGTCCCTCTCCTACGAGTTCTTGAACGAAAAACCAATCAAGAACCTATTCACCACTACAATATAAAGCATCTTCAGTATATCCCCGTAAACACTTCCTATTTGAAACTCTGTCAGTTAACTCTAAGAACTGAATTAGGTGATCCTCTAGCAATATCAAAAGGTTTGACTGTGATTACATGGCATTTTCGACCCATTCAACAACAAGATGTATAATAGAAAAGTGGTATTCATTTGTCCTGATATTGACTGCTATGTTAATAACCTTGGGCCCGGACCACAGGGTTAATGATTGGACTACTGAAAAGGTTGCTAGTGGATGTCTGACTATGGTCTTGGCAATTGGTTTGCCAGGCTCTTTTGCTCTGCACTACATCCGGCTTAAAATTAAATTGTACCGGCTGCGACCGGTTTCGCATCTTCTACACTATACGATTGGAGATCTGGCAACGATTTTAAAAAAAGTACTTCTGAAGATCTTTGGTCCAGTGCACGAACCCTTGGCGAACGATTGAAATCGAACCAAAATGGAAAAGGTTTAAAAAGGTCGAGAAACAGTCTACCACTCATCAGTCTCTACTCAGGTCAGAAACGAAAGACATCACCCCTGTCAAAGAAAAGAAGGAAAAAGACACATACAGTAAACAGAAGAAGAAGAAGCCCCAGGAAGAGAATTGTTAGATCGAAACTGGATTTGTTTTCCTAAGATGTCATATCTATCGCATAAGGATTCCCAACCTTCAATCAATACGTCTTTAAATCTATTCAATGCAGAAAATGTTGATGTGAGTGTAAAACTTGGATACTGAGAACAATTTTATCCACAACAACCCTTCTCCGATAATATCCACTTTCAAATTTATTCCAATGAAGACAACTTTATGGACATGTCTTCAACATTTATAGATTTACGAATGAAAGTTTGGAAATCCGATAATACATTGCCAATTCTTGCCAATGGAATATCCTATGAAAATTGTATATTACATAACTTATTTCGTCAAATCAGTGTCTACATAAATGGCACACTGGTGAGCACAAGCAACAATCTCTCAAATTACACAAGCTATATGCAATTCATGCTGATGACACCCAAGTAATACAAGGAAATGAAAAGGCACCTGCAATGGATATGAATATATTACTAATACTGATAGTACAGATCCACTTAAAAATGCTATAACTTGTGAATTACATCTAATTGGAAAAATATATCATGAAATATTTAATATACCCCAATGGCTACCACCCAATATTAAAGTGGAAATAAAATTGACGCTTGCTCCATCCAATTTCATTTTACGAAAAGAACTTGCTGCCAATCAAGATGTAACTCTCTCCCTCACCTCGGCAATGCTACATGTACGCAAACAGCAGGTTATGAGTTCTGTTGCTTTGGCAGTGGAAAAACTGAGACCCAGTGGAAATAATATTAAACTACTTGTCCCTCAAACAATTCCCAATCAGCGTCATATTGCCACAGGTTCACGCACCTTCACCGACTGATCCTTTATCAACGGCGAAATTCCGTCGCAACTGGCATTGGCATTTGTAAAAAGCGCTAGTGCAATAGGATCGTGGACTGGATGTCTACATAAAATTGAAATTTCTGGGCTTTCATCTCTTGTCTGCAAAGTAAATGGAATCCCACTCTACAATCTATATTTTGATAAATCCTATAGGACATTGTATGAGTTGAACATACAAACCCTAGATCATGATTCACAACTATTTGAAAATGGTATAACCGAAGAAATGTTTGCTAAAACACATGGTATCATTGTATTGGATTTGTCTGGCACCCAGGATATGAGTATAGTACGAACGGGGAGTGTGCGTTTAGAGTGTACATTTGCCGAACCATTACCAGAGAGTATTGCACTAGTCGCATGACATAAGTATTGTACGTTTTAGGAACTCCATCCCATCGACATTGTTTTACTCAACTTGGCAACATGAACCACTAGTCAAATGATTAATGTATTTAATATGAACCCGTATATTCCCGAGTACAGATCCTATTGTCTGCCCTCGAACTTTCTTGGAAAAATTCAAAGTGTCAACAATACCCTAATCATTGTTAATAACAGTCCGTCGATAGTGAATACTGGCCATTGGTTGTGCGTCTTTTAAACAATGAAGACAATTGAACTTTTTGATCCTCTCGGCCTACCCTATACATTCTACACTCCACACATCAGCAAGTAAATTGTGAGCAGTAGTAAAATTATTATTCAAAATCGGAAGAGAGTGCGGGATCTGACAACTAAAAGCTGTGGCTTTCATGCACTACTATATTTCATGTTCAGATGTCGCGGCTATACTTACAAGCAGTTTCTCAACATTTATGTAGACAAACCACGTCTGAACGACTTTATGTTGGAAAATGTCCTCTCAGAACTGTATAATATTGATTTTAGTGCCTTACGAGTAAAGTGGTTAAAAAATGTATGTGAATTTGTTTATTAATAAATGAAAAATGTATATACACAAGAACAATGTCTTTATTCTTCACTTTAGATTTCTTCTTCTTCGGTGTATAGGCAACTGTCGTGAACCACTAATGCTGGTAGATTATTTGAATTCACTGTATATTGATCTTGATTGGCTGCAAAGTCAGGGTCACATTTTATACAGTATAATGTAAATTCCCTCTTGTCATATCTCTTTGTGTAGTCAATGATACTATTTGCATTCATATTGTGAAATTCACGTGTTTCAATCTGTCTATTTGAAGCAATATCACATACAGTGTTTTCAAATGGTGAATCACATTCGGTAACTGCCAAATGAAAATCACTAGGTTTATAGTCATACTAGGTAGTGTTGTCACAACGATGACGTAGAAACCAAATTGTCTTGTTACCCCAACAGTTGAATCGTAGACCTGATTCTTCCTCCCAAAATAATTTAAATCCACGACGATACCAATCTCGTAGAAATAAACTAAAATCACGTTTGGGTTTCTTTCCAATCATACCAGGGTAAGTATTCTCCCACTGATCATATTTGTCATTGTGACAATTGGAGCATAGATGGCCTCTAGGGTGAGAGTCAAAAATCTCTTCAAGACATGAATTACATCCTTTAATTTGTACTGCATATCCTCTATGTAATTTAGAAGGATTACATAATTTACACTTTTCAGTATAGTCATCAATAATTGTAAAAGTCTCACATGAAGACCGACTGCCAAGAGTGTACATGCATAGTGGACATGTATAGAAAATTTTTTTGGTTTCCGATGTCAACTCTCTCACAGCTAAAACGAAGCTTATCCTGGTTCGATAAATTAAGTGGGAGTTGGGAGAGGAGTAACGCTGTGACGCTACCTCTTTCGAAGGGGGAGCCATCTACATTGAGTCTATGGCAATATTTTCAAAAGTATATCCACGATATTATTCTGCTTTGTTTTGAATAATATATTAATAAATGGAGTATAATCATTTGAGTCACATCGTAAAAGCTTCATACAATAGTATAATGGGGGATAATCAGTTTTCATTATATTGTCAAGTGTTCCCTGTGATAATATGCTCCGTTGAAGGGATAGATTTAGGAAATCATCATCCAGAATCATATATTTTTCTATATACATAATATCTGACCCAATTCTCTGTTTGTCAAATTTATTAATTTTTTGATCCAATCACGCACACTGCTGACTCTAGACTAACCGTGGATTGTTAGTCTAACATTCTAACAAAAAGAAAAGGACATTTTTGATTTCGAAACAATTTTATTGTATAATTACAACAATAATATATATTACACATGTACAATTGGCGATACAGCTTATTGTCCTCGATATGCTTCACTATCAGAGGCAACGCTGTAGCGTTGCCTATAGTAAAGGCCATACGGCTCCAATGTTTTATTATTATTTATTTATTTTTTTCCCAGAGGCACTTCATACGGTAGGGGTCGTCGTAGAAACTTCAAAGGGGGCTCATTCAATTTGAAATCGAGAGTTCTAGTGCCCTTTTTAATAGTCAAAACTGATTGGAGGAAAACTAGCCCCTCCCCCACGCCCATAATTCCCAAAACCACATCCAATCAAAATTTTGAGATAGCCATTTTGTTCAGCGTAGTTGATTTCCAGATAGAAAATATATTTTTGAGGAGGACACTCCCCCACAACCCTCAGGGAGAGGGTTTTAAGTTATGCCCTGGGGGAATATAAGGTTTTTATAGAAAGAGTTGTCGTAGAAACTTCAAAAAAGGCTCATTCGATTGGAAATTAAAGGGCTAGTGCCCTTTTTAATAGTCGAAAGTGAGTGGAGTCAAACAAGCCCCCCCACGCCCATCATTTCCCCAAACACATCCAATCCAAAATTTTGAGATAGCTATTTTGTTCAGCGTAGTTGATTTCCAGATAGAAAATATGTTTTTGAGGAGGACACTCCCCCAGAACCTTCAAGGCAAGGGTTTTAAGATATGCCCTGGGGCATATAAGGTTTTTATAGAAGGTGTTGTCGTAGAAACTTCAAAAAGGCACATTCAATTGGAAATTCAAAGGTTGAGTTCAAGATAGAAAATATATTTTTGAGGAGGATACTCCCCCTCAACCCTCAGGGCCAGGGTTTTAAGTTATGCCCTGGGGGCATATAAGGTTTTTACAGAAGCCGTTGTCGTAGAAACTTCAAAACAGGCTCATTCCATTGGAAATTAAAGAGCTAGTGCCCTTTTTAATAGTCGAAAGTGATTGGAGTGTAACTAGCCCCCCTCCCCCCCCCCCACGTCCATCATTTCCCCAAACACATCCAATCAAAATTTTCAGATAGCCATTTCGTTCAGCATAGTTGATTTTCCGATAGAAAATATATTTTTGAGGAGGACAATCCTCCACAACCCTCAGGGCAAGGGTTTTAAGTTAAGCCTTGGGGGCATATAAGGTTTTTATAGAAGGCGGTGTCGTAGAAACTTCAAAAAAGGCTCATTCGATTGGAAATTGAAAGGGTCACTGCCCTTTTTAATAGTCAAAAATTATTTGAGGGCAACTAACCCCCCCCCCCCCAACGCCCATCATTCCCCCAAACACATCCAATTAAAATTTTGAGATAGTCATTTTGTTCAGCGGAGATGATTTTCAGATAGAAAATATATTTTTGAGGAGGATACTGTCCCACAACCCTCAGGGCAAGGGTTTTAAGTTATGCCCTGGGGGCATATAGAAGGCGTTGTCGTAGAAACTTCAAAACAGGCTCATTCGATTGGAAATTAAAGGGCTAGTGCCCTTTTTAATAGGAAAAAGTGATTGGGGTGTAAGTAGCCCCCCTCCCCCCCCCACGCCGATCATTTCCCCAAACACATAGAAAATATATTTTTGAGGAGGACACTCCCCCACGACCCTCAGGGCAAGGGTTTTAAGTTATGCCCTGGGGGCATATATGGTTTTTATAGAAGGTGTTGTCAAAGAAACTTCAAAATAGGCTCATTCGATTTGAAATTAAAGGGCTAGTTCCCTTTTCAATAGTCGAAAGTTATTGGAGGGCAACTAGCCCCCCCCCCACGCCCATCAATCCCCCAAACACATCCAATCAAAATCTTGAGATAACCATTTTGTTCAGCATATTTGATTTCCAGATAGAAAATATATTTTGAGGAGGACAATCCACCACAACCCTTAGGGCAAGGGTTTTAAGTTATGCCCTGGGGGCATATAAGGTTTATATAGAAGGCGGTGTCGTAAAAACTTCAAAAAAGAATCATTCGATTGGAAATTCAAAGGGCTAGTGTCCTTTTTAATAGTCGTAAGTGATTTGAGGGCAACTGACCCCCCTCTCACGCCCACCTTTTCCCCAAACACATCCAATGAAAATTTTGAGACAGCCATTTTATTAAACGTAGTTTTAACTTCTGGAAATTAGGTCTTTGAGGATGACAACTCCCCCACAGCCCTCAGGGCAAGAGTTGTAATTTAAGGATTCTCCGAATCCTTCCCATTATTTCTTTTTGATGGGATGCTCGTATAAACTTTGAAGAGGTCTCATTTGACTGAAAATTGAAAGTTCTTGTTCACTTTTTAAGAGTCAAAAGAGATTGGAGGTGACTAGCCCCCCCTTCTCCACGCCCTAAATGCATCAGATAAAAATTTTGAGATTGACATTTTGTTAAAATAGTTCAAAGTTCTGATAACAAAAAACTCCGGTGTCGAAACAGCCCACCAGGGCTCGGGGGTAGGCGTTGTAAGTTATGCCCTGGGGCATAACTTATTAAAGGGGGTTTATAACTTATGGGAAGGGGTTTTGTATGGGAAGAACACATAGGAAATCTATTATAATTATCCAATTATAAGGTTAAAATACATACTCTGAGATAGATGTAAAATTGCTATGGCACACAAAATCCTATTAAGGTCAATTCCAAACAGTCGTGATCCCTTTGTGTCAGCAAGTGAAATGGTCTAAACCCCCTTATTAAAGTCAAGAATAATCGGACAGTAAGCACCCCCCCCCCCATTCCATAAGAACTTGAAACTTTTTGCAATCAAAAACTAACAAAAATTAATTAAAAAAAAACTTTCCGAAATAGATTTTTTTCAACTAAAAGAAAAGGTCATTTTAAACTTTAGCTCAGCAGATACAAATACATGTTATAATTCAAACTCAAAACCACCAGAAATTACTATTAAAGAATAAATGAAACCCAAAACGAACAGAAATTAAATAATCAATCACAGGAAAAAACCTACAACAACTAATAATATAACTAAATAAATAGATCCTAAAGCGAGTAATGCTTAGATTGAATATGAAAATCAAGCTTAAAACAAAAACAAATATTTTGCTATTAAAGTATAAATGAAACTTAAAACGAACAGAAATTAAATAACATTCAATGCGAACAAACATACAATATATATTAATGTAAATGAATAAATAAATCTTAAAACGAGTGAAACTTAAATTGAATATTCAAATCAAGTTTGAATCAAATAAAAATAACTACAAACAAGAGTTTGGGAATCGCTTCACTGCAGAAGCCTAAAGCCCACTGCGTCATTGACGCTTTAATGAAAACGAAATATTTTACAAATCTTTTCCTTTGAACCTAATATTGAAAATAAATATTAAAATTACAGTAAAATTTTGATCTGATGAGATGTCAGCAATGAATATCATTATACATCAAATATTCAGTTTAATTTATTAGTTCTTTTTAAGATTGGTCAAGACAAATATAGTTTCCCTACAAACAAAATTTGGATACTGCCCCCTTCTTTAACTGTAAAAACCTAAAGCTTTCTGCGTCATTGGTGCTTCACTGAAAACGAATTACTCGTATATTACAAATTTATTATTTTCCAGTTCTTACAGCATTGAAACTGAAAATAAAATTACAGTGAAAAAAAAATCTTGAACTGATGGATCTTTCAGCAATTAATTTCATTATATATCTAATATTCAATTTGACTTTGTTTTTACTTTCCAAGACTGTTCAAGACTCATATAGTCTTACCATTTTTTTAACTCTGCCATTTTTTCTAACTAATCGAGTTGGTTTGTTATGAAAACATTCTATGGCTTCTAGGCAAGTGCCATTGGTATTTTTGAATCCGCATGGTCAATTTAGGGGGCGGAGGGTAGGCTAATTCTCGTAGCAGCCCCATTCCATCGTGGTATGATTCACACTTTCAACACCTGGCGTCCGGACTATCATATAATCTACCAAGCATACAACTACCCCAAATCAGTATCAATTAATAAATGAAACCCAAAACGAACAAATATTAAAATAAATATTAGAGTCAAACTCAAAACGAGCATAAATTATTATGAGTAGGGTTCAAAACCCCTATGTTTTCTAAAAGCCAGAATATAATTTGTATTTTACTGAAAAAAAAAATTCAAATGAGTTTACTGAAAAAAATGTGGATTGTCAATTTAATATACATATGCTGATATTTATTCCCTAAAATCTTAATTAATGAATGAATTGTTTTCAGTAAAGCGCCAATGACGCAGTAGGTTTTAGGCTTCTGCAGTGAGGCAACACCCAAACTCTTGTTTGTAGTTATTTTTATTCGATTCAAGCTTGATTTTCATATTCAATTTAAGTTTCACTCGTTTTATGATTTATTTATTCATTTACATTAATATATATTGTATGTTTGTTCGCATTGATTGTTATTTAATTTCTGTTCATTTTAAGTATCATTTATACATTAATAGCAAAATATTTTTTTTCGTTTTAAGCTTGATTTTCATGTTCAATCCAAGCATTACTCGCTTTAAGATCTATTTATTCATTTATATTATTACTTCTTGTATGTTTTTGCTATGATTGTTTATTTGATTTCTGTCCGTTTTGGGCTTCATTTATTTTAATAGTAATTTCTGGTCATTTTTAGTTTTAATTTTAACAGGTATTTGTATCTCCTGAGCTTAAGTTTAAAATGGGCTTTACTTTTCACTGAAAAGCTTATTTTTCGGAAAGTTTTTTTTAATTAATTGCACTTAAAGCACTTTGAAGTCTATTCACATGTGTTATATCAACTTTTGCAGCGAAGCATAATTGATCCCCCATTTTAAATTTGCTCAAAGATATCGCATATCTTGCATATACTTCATCCCATTCCAGACAAAGCCGTGATCCTCTCGTGATTTCAACCGCAATGTTGGGGGGTCTTGTATCATTGCCATCAACTCCACTATCAAAATCTAATAGTATAAACATTCCACTTATTATCACAAGTATATCTAAATGAATAAAGTCAAACTGTTTTCACTTCTTGAATTCTATTCTCACACTAATAACAACTAGAGCAAAAATCCGTCCTTATATTCACTGCAATCCCGTCCATTTAGCGCATCAATAATTCCCCTTCGATTATGTAATCAATTTCACCGAAATCTACTTCCCCTTTGTGGATCAATACACTTAGAAAGATCCCCTGATTGGCTTAGAAAGAGACACGTGATCCTGTCCCGTTAGTGGATCAATACACTTAGAAAAATCCCCTGATTGACGTTGAAAAAGACACGTGATCCTGTCCCGTTAGACTGGATTATAGATGGCAGCAGTGTGTTAGCCCTGTCCCTTCTGACCCTTTCTACTTGTATCTTCTACAGAAAAATTCAGAACAGACCTTAAATTTTATCCTTTTTTTTTAGAACATTCAGAAGAGAACTTCAAGTTTTCTTCACTTCTTTGAGAAAACTCAGAATCAAAGTGAAACCTTCTCTCTTCTTGAGGAAAAATTCAGAAGACAAGTATAAATTTTTCAGTCTTTTACTGAAAAATTCAGAACAGAGCAAAATTTGGAGTTAATAATAGAATAAAAGTTTTTTTTTCGAGATACACGAGCCTAGAAAAAGTGGACAGATTTCTGTTTCAGTTAAAAAAGAAGAGATTTAGATGCGTTAAAAAAAGAGATTAAAATTTGTTAGACACTAACAAATTTTCTCCTCGAAGTAACAATGTATTCCTTAATACTAACAAACTTTTACTTAACACAGTCAAATTTCCCTTCGAAGTAATAGTTTTTCTTGGCAGTAATAAATTTTTCTAATAGCACCAAGTTTTTCAAGATAACAAATTTCTCTTAAAAGTGACAATTTTTTTTAATGATAAAAACTTTTCTGTTAGAAGTAGAAGGTTTTATCTCAAAGATACCAAATTTTTCATAGAAGTAACAATTTTTGTCATTTATGTTAACAAATTTTCTGTCAGAAGTAGCAATTTTTCCTTAACAGTACCAAATATTATCACCGGAGTAATAAGTTTTTCCTGAATACTAACAAATTGTTACTTAACACACTCAAATTTCTTTTAGAAGTAACAGGTATTTTCTTAACAGTAACAAATTTTATCTAATAGCACCAATCTTTACGTCAATGATCATAAATTTCTCTTAAAAGTAAGAATTTTTCGTCAATGATAACACGTTATCTGTTAGAAGTAACAAGTTTTCTGTCAATGATACCAAATTTTTCTTATAAGTAACAATTTTTTCGTTATGATAACAAGTTTTCTGACAGAAGTAGCAAGATTTCCTTAAAACTAAGAAAGATAACAAATTTCTTATAGAAGTAACAGTTTTTCGTCAGTAATAACAAGCTATCTGTTAGAAGTAACAAATTTTTTGCCAAATATGCCAAATTTTTCCAAATTTTTCAGATTTGCATCAGAGAATTGTATTTTCCATAATTTTCTTACAAAAAACTAGAGTTTACTGCAACAAACCCTTATTAGCTCAGATTTTATAGAAATAGTTTATTTTTCGATCCATAACTGGACTTAATTTTCACCTATGAGCCAACGAATTGTATTTTCCATAATTTTCTTACAAAAAAAAATGGAGTTTACGGTCAAAAAACCTTTTTTAGCTCAGATTTTATAGAAATAGTTTTATTTTTCGATCTGAAAATGGACTAAAGTTTCAGATTTGAACCAGAAAATTGTATTTTCCATAATTTTCTTTCAAAAAACTAGAGTTTACGGTCGAAATTCCCTTTTAACTCAGATTTTATAGAAATATCTTTATTTTTCGATCCAAAAATAGACATAAGTTTCACATTTGAACCAGAAAATTGTAATTTCCATAATTTTTCTTACAAAAAACTAGAATTTACGGTCAAAAAACTATATTAGCTCAGATTTTACAGAAATAGTTTTATTTTTCGACCCAAAAATAGACTTAAGTTTCATATTTGAACCAGAGAATTGTATTTTCCATAATTTTCTTACAAAAAACTAGAGTTTACGGTCAAAAATCCTTTTTAGCTCAGATTTTATAGAAAAAGTTTTATTTTTCGATCCAAAAATAGACTAGAGTTTCAGATTTGAACCAGAGAATTGTACTCGTATTTTCCATAATTTTCTTACAAAAAACTAGAGTTTACGGTCAAAAACCCTTATTAGCTCAGATTTTACAGAAATAGTTTATTTTTCGAGCCAAAAATAGAATTAAGTTTCAGATTTGAACCAGAAAATTGTATTTTGAATAATTTTTTCACAAAAAACTAGAGTTTACGGGCAAAAACCCTTATTAGCTCAGATTTTACAGAAATAGTTTATTTTTCGATCCATAACTGGACTTAATTTTCACCTATGAGCCAACGAATTGTATTTTCCATAATTTTCTTACAAAAAAAAACTATAGTTTACGGTCAAAAACCCTTATTAGCTTAGATTTTTACAGGAATAGTTTATTTTTTGATCCAAAAATAGACTAAAGTTTCAGATTTGCATCAGAGAATTGTATTTTCCATAATTTTCTTACAAAAAACTAGAGTTTACTGCAACAAACCCTTATTAGCTCAGATTTTAAAAAAATAGTTTATTTTTCGATCCATAACTGGACTTACTTTTCACCTATGAGCCAACGAATTGTATTTTCCATAATTTTCTTACAAAAACAAACAAGAAAAAACTAGAGTTTACGGTCAAAAACCCTTTTTTAGCTCAGATTTTATGGAAATAGTTTTATTTTTTGATCCAAAAATAGACTAAGGTTTCAGATTTGAACCACAAAATTGTATTTTCAATAATTTTCTTACAAAAAAACTAGAGTTTACGGCCAAAATCTCTTATTAGCTCAGATTTTACAGAAAAAGTTTATTTTTCGATCCAAAAATAGACTAAAGTTTCAGATTTGAACCAGACAATTGTATTTTCCATAATTTTCTTACAAAAAACTAGAGTTTACGGCAAAAAACACTTATTAGCTCAGATTTTATAGAAATAGTTTATTTTTCAATCCATAACTGGACTTAATTTTCACCTATGAGCCAACAAATTGTATTTTCCATAGTTTTCTTACAAAAAACTAGAGTTTATGGCCAAAAACCCTTATTAGCTCATATTTTACAGAAATAGTTAATAGAATTAAGTTTCAGATTTGAACCAGAGAATTGTATTTTACATAATTTTCTTACAAAAACTAGAGTTTACGGTCAAAACCCTTATTAGCTCAGATTTTATAGAAATAGTTTTATTTTTCGATCCAAAAATAGACTAAAGTTTCAGATTTGAACCAGAGAATTGTATTTTCCATAATTTTCTTACAAAAAACTAGAGTTTACGGCCAAAAACCCTTATTACCTCAGATTTTACAGAAATAGTTTATTACCTAGCTCATAAAAGCCAGAAATAGCAAACTAAACAACCCAAATTGTAGGTATCAGACGAAACAAACCTGTAAGATAATAAGAAACCTAGCTCTTAAAAAACAGAAGTAGCATACCACCCACTCCGAATTTGAGGTTTAAGACAACACACACCTATTAGAGACTCTGAAACCTAGCATTGAAAAGCCCAAATAGCATCTCCAACTATAGGTTTCAGACAACACACACCTACAAAAGGCTATGAAACCTAGCTCATAAAAGCTAGAAATAGCAAACTACCCACCCCAAATTGTAGGTTTCAGACAACACACACCTATGAGAGACTAAGAATCCTAGCTCTGAAAAGTCCAAATAGCATCCCAAACTATAGGTTTCAGACAACACACACCTACAAAAGGCTATGAAACCTAGCTCATAAAAGCCAGAAATAGCAAACTACCCACCCCAAATTGTAGGTTTCAGACAACACACGTCTATGAGAGACTAAGAAACCTAGCTCCACACCACCCTCAAAACCCAATTCCTCTTAGCATTATTTTAACTAAATACTTACCCCCGCCCCCACCCCCACCTCCCAAATATAGTTCAGAAAGACGCAATACCCTTATTTATACTGAAGCATTTCTTGTCGTATTTTTACCTGGATATTTAATAAGTACCATTTTTCACCCCACCCACAAAACTCAATTCCTCCTAGAATTATTTAAACTAAATACTTACCCCCGCCCCCCCCACCTCCCACAGAAAGTTCAGAAAGACGAAATATCCTTATTTATGCTGGAGCATTTCTATTCGTATGTTTACCTGGATATTTAATAAGTATCATATTTCACACCACTAACAAAACTCAGTTTCTCGTAGAATTATTTAAAATAAATACTTACCCCCACCTTCCACCACCCAAAGAAAGTTCAGAAAGACACAATAGCCTTATTTATGCTGAAGCATTTTTTAGTCGTATGTTTACCTGGATATTTAATAAGTACTATTTTTCACCCCACCCACAAAACTCAATTCCTCCTAGAATTATTTAAACTAAATACTTAAACCCGCCCCCCACTTCCCACAGAAAGTTCAGAAAGACGCAATAGTCTTATTTATGCTGAAGCATTTCTAGTCGTATGTTTACCAGGATATTTAATAAGTACCATTTTTCACCCCACCCACAAAACTCAATCCCTCCTAGCATTTTTTAAACTAAATACTTGGCTCCATCCCCCTCCCCAGAAAGTTCAGAAAGACGCAAGGCCCTATTTTTGGAGAAGCATTTCTAGTCATATATTTACCAGGATATTTAATAAGTACTATTTTTCACCCCACCCAAAAAACACAATTCCTCTTAGCATTATTTTAACTAAATACTTGTATTTTTCACACCGTCCACAAAACTCAATTTCCCCCTCCTAGACCCACTGTACAACACTATAAGTACTCTAAGACACCCCGCTCCCATCACCCCACCACTTATGTATTATACGGAACACATCGAAGAAGTAAAGCGATCCGTTATTACAATTCTTTTCTTAGCATCTACATACCTCTTAGTATCAACTTCTTCGTAGAGTATAACGTCAAACTATTTTAAATTGAGATCACTGTTCAAACACATCTTGTGTATTATACAGAACACATCGAAGTATTTGCAAATGGTAAACCCTTTTTTTCTCCACCTTAATATAATCAAATTCGCAAATGCTATTTACCGACACATTCATATCAAATTATTCTTGGCTAAAGGCAATTGTCCAAAAAAAAATCAGAAGCCGCTCTTGATAGCACAGACTTCAAAGAAATGGAACTGTGGATAACACACGGGTTATAGACAGCTTTCCCCACAATACGCAATTTGACAATCTCTAGTTTTCGCTTTAAAAAAAAAACAAACAAAAACATGCTTGGCCACTTTATAGGCAAAGGATTGCCAGCTTTTTTGCAATGTGCACGTGAAGCCATGCTGCACATTCTTGTGCAATTCATATCAATAACAAAAAAAAAGTCTGATTATCTTATACAACCTTGACTATAGTTTCAAAACATGCTTGGTCACTTTATAGCTTGCCAGCTTTTTTTGCAATGTCCACGTGTAACTGTAGTGTCTCAGGCGTGGGTTTTCTTTTACAGTTCATATCTATTACACTTTTGAGTATATTCTTATGCAATTCCATGTACGATTCGGAATGTGTATATAGATACTACTAACGTAGTTGGAAGTTCCGGAAATTCGGTCTCTGAGGATGACAACCCCCTCACAGCCCTCTAGGTAAGAGTTGGAATTTATGCCCCGGGGGCAAATAAGGTGTTTAAAGAAAGTGTTGTCGTAGAAACTCAAAAAGGGCTTATTCAATTGGACATTTTTAGAGCTAGTGCCCTTTTTAGTATTCGAAAGTGACTGAAAGGCTTGACATTTTTATAATATTAATTAGTAAACTTTTTTCCACAAATTAGGTTTTTCAAACAAAATTAAAAAACTCCATTAAACCAAAAATGAGCAAAAATAAAATAAAATAATCTACTAAGCGTGAAACTACCACAAATCAGCATCGATAAATAAATGAAACCCAAAACGAACAGAAATTACAATAAATAACCGAGTCAAAATCAAAACGAGCAGAAATTAAAATGAGTAGGTCTCAAACCAGTATGGCTTCCCAAGGCCAGAACATAATTTGCACTTTACTGGAAAAAATATAGATGTTTCTACTTTTATAACTTTAATTAATCAAATAATATTAACATTTTGATTACTAAAGATCAGTATATGTATATTAAACTGACAACGCACATTCATTTGTATTTTGATTTTATTTTTGCTCATTTTTGGTTTAATGGAGTTCTTTACTTTTCTTTGAAAAACTTAATTTGTGGAAAAAGTTTTTTTTTAAATTAATTATTGTTAATTTTATATTGAAATAGTCTTTTCAGGGAAAAATAAAATAATACTTTAAATCTTTTCGTATTTTTAAGACTTTATAGTTTGGCCTGTTATTTGTATTCTGGTGAAAAATTTTCAGCAATTTTCAACAACATACACCCTTCAAAACACCTCTTAATATGGCTTAAAATTTTCAACAACAACAACATACACCACTATTTGTGTCCAGATAAAAATCTGGACACAAATAGTAGTGTTTAGTTTTGTTTCATACCTCCTCTAGTTGACCTGAAATAGAAAACTTGATACCATTCGCAAAAAAACATCTGTTTACTTTCTTTGATAGCTTGGATACACTGACGCTATTTTGATTCGGTTAAATTTTAAGGGCAGAAGTAGCCCTTAAAATCTGAACGTAATACCCCCAGTCTTTCATGGAATACTGCTGAGATGGTGAGATGACTTATTGGGAATTAGTATTAACATAGTGCATTTTGATTTAATCTTAAGGCAACATTTAGTTTTTAAACATAATGGGCAAATGGGAGGGTGGGTGTGGGAGGGGGACTAGATGCACTCCAATCACTTTCGACCATTAAAAAGTGCATTATTCCTTTCTATTTTCAGTCGAATGAGCCCCTTTCCAAGTTCCTAAGACAGCTCCTTCGATATGAAGTGCCCTGGTCTAAACAAAAAAAAAAAAGATAAAAATAGTAAGACATTGTACCCAAATCGATCTTTACTATAAAAATTTCAAGCCTTCCAATGTTTTCGAGTACTAAAAGGGGCACTAGTCCTTTCAATTTCCATCCTCAAAGAGGGCAACATAATTTGCACTTTACTGAAAAAATACAAATGAATGTGCATTGTCAGTTTAACATACACATACAGTGCAAATTATGTTCTGGCCTTGGGAAGGCATAGGGGTTTTTAGCCCTAATGATGTTAATTTCTGCTCAACTTGAGTTTGACTCGGTTATTTATTGTAATTTCTGTTCGTTTTGGGTTTCATTTATTTATTGACATTGATCTGTGGTAGTTTCATTGTTGGTAGAATATTTTATTTTATTTTTGCTCATTTTTGGTTTAATGGAGTTCTTTACTTTTCTTTGAAAATTTTATTTTGCAGAAAAAGTTTTTTTAATTAATTATATAATAACCATGCATTTTTCATAGATTGCATTTATTTTAAAGGATGAATTCACCATTGCGAGGTAGTATAACCCCTGAAATTTGGAGGCTATGTATGTAGCTTTTTGACAATTAAAAATCGAACGGATATCTCAGAACTTTCAGGGGCTAGCATTTTGGCCAAAGTCAGGCCAAATATTTCTTTCGCGGTAAAAAAAAAAAAAAAAAAAACAGAAATCAGGGCGTTCCTGAAGTACTATCTTGTTTGTTACTAGTAGAGGGCGTGCTACCCCCTGAATCAAATTATTATGTTGATTCCAAATATATAAGTTTTATTAAGTTTAGTGTTACCCATCAAACGCAACAAGCCTGAGAAAATTTGCCTGATTCTTGGAAAAAGGTGAAACACCCCCTAAAAGTCAAAGAATCTTGATGAAAATCACACCGTCGGATTCAGCGTATCAGAAAATCATTCTGTAGAGGTTTCAAGCTCCTGTCTGCAAAAATTGGTTAATTTTGTATTTTTGCCAGAAGAAAGATCACGGATACGTATTTATTTGTCTTTTGTTTGGTTATTTTTTTCCCAGGGGTGATTGTATCGACCCAGCGGTCCTAAAACATCGGGAACGATTCTAGTGTAAACCTCTGCTGTCACCACTCTGTAAACCTCTATTTAGTTCTCTATTTATGCCCTTTTTGTATTGGCAGATTTAATGGTCTACGTAAATTCCAAAGATAGAAGATAAACGTTGGTAAATGGTCTTTATTGAATAACATGAGAATACAAATAGAGAAAATAAGGTAGCACAAGAATAACTAGCTACGACGAAGGCGAAAGATGGACTGCCTTTACAAATGAGCCAAGAATGTAACTTTCCTGGAACGGAAGTTCCAGCTATTGGTTGTTCAACCATGCCTGGGAAAGGACCCTTTCCCACGACTAGTCTTAGTCCCAAAAGCCCCCCCTGGACTGTTCTCGTTGACATATACCTGGCCAAATCTCTAAGAAACGAGACACCAGAAAAAGCCTTCTCGAATTTATGTTCCAAATACTTTACAGATTCTCCCCCCTGTTTTAACTTAAATTTCCCAAATTTGGCTTATCCCCTGCTCGTTAAACCCTCAAACTTTAATTGAATTCAAAACATTCAATACCCTTCCCAAATTATTCACTTCTCACCTACTAACATTCTTCAGCATAAACTAGTAAAGAATTACATAATATAAACACTACACAATACTTGCATAAGTAAAAACTTACAAAGTATAAACGAACCACACTAATAACAAACTTTACTAGCATAAACTAGTAAAGAATTACATAATATAAACACTACACAATACTTGCATAAGTAAAAACTTACATAGTATAAACGAACCACACTAACAACCGTAGTCGGAAACTGGATATTTTAACACTTCATTTTTCTCTCTATACTTTAAAATAGACTTGTTCCCTATACACCTGAATTTTGATGAGGACAAGAAAAGTTGGGATTATGTATAAAGTTTGAATTAGGGCAAAATAAGTGACCGAGAAAGGTTAATTAATCCTGAAAATACCGGCGACAAATACATGAAATTGCATGAACTTATAAATAATGGAATAGATATGTCAACCAATGCAGTTTGATTGGCTTACCATGCTGCAATGACGTCAAGATATTATTACCAATAAAATCCTCGGGGTTTTATTGCTACGGAACGCCTGGGTTTTGACCTACTTGGGTTTGCTCTACTAACTTGTGGTTCAACAAATGGCAGTACTACTGTTGATATCTCTACATAACTATTAGCGCTACGCATTAAAACCATCCCGTGAGGCATCAACCTCACCCCACTGGACCTCAAAACCAGCTCCCTTTCCATGGGTAGCCAAACCGCCCTGGGAGGCATCAGTACCATCTCGCAGTGCAACAAAAAAACCATCCCGTGAGGCATCAGTACCATCCCACGGGACCTCAAAACCAGCTCCCTTTACATGGGTAGCCAAACCTCCCTGCGAGGCATCAGTACCATCTCGCAGTGCAACAAAAAAATCATCCCGTGAGGCATCAGTACCATACCACGGGACCTCAAAACCAGCTCCCTTTTCCTGGGTAGCCAAACCGCCCTGTGAGGAATCAGTACCATCTCGCAGTGCAACAAAAAAAAACCATCCCATGAGGCATCAGTCCCATCACACGGGACCTCAAAACCGGCTACATTTTCATGGGTAGCCAAACCGCCCTGCGAGGAATCAGTGCCATCTCGCAGTGCCTTCTCATTATCATTGAGTCCAAATTTCACCCTCGTCCGCGAAGAAAGAAATTCATTGGAAAAAGAAGACGTGTCTCCTTTCCCCACTATCTGTTCTATCTGCTCATATTACTTTGCAACCTTGTACGCATCACCTAAACAAAAAAAAATTCTGCACTATTCTCTAACAAATACCGTTTGTAGGACGGTCTGATCCCCTCCTTGAATAAATTAAGAGCAAATCTTCCAAGGACTACACCATCTTCCCTGGCTTCTAAGGACACTTTACATGACCTTCCTAATTTTTGCACCCTTCTATAGAATAGATATGCCCTTTCATCCTTAAATTGAGCCACGCCTACAAACTCTGCAACCATTTTGCCTACTATTTTGCCTGGGGCATATACTACAAGTAATCCACGTTTTAAACTTGACAAATTTATAATCGAGGGGAGTCAAATAAAAGAAATGGAAATATGCCATTTATCATCCACTGTTTTACAAAATCAAAAGTAACCTTTTTGTTATATCCAGTTTTCGCCGGGTCCAATATATGAATAATAACTGACATATTGAGATCAAAATTTGAAAAAGCAATTATTCTAAAATTTTAAATATTTGTTTTAAACACAGCTCTTTAATTACGGACGCCAGATTTTGGGCAATAAGCTTCACCTTTAACAACAAGGGTCTAATAAAATTTACTGGGTTGTTTAGCCGTGCTAAATCACTTACGAAAGATAATATGTCTCAAATCCAATTGCAGTTGGTCTCAATCAAAACACTAGCATCAACTGGAGTCACAATTGAGAATTAATTTTCTATTATCGAACTCAAAAATGTTAAACAGTGTTTGTAAACTGTCAAATGTAGATCACACTTGGACTATCTAAAATCAGGTAAAAAAAACACCCAAACGTAGAATGGCTAAGCGAAGGTAGAAATCAACCGGAGACTCTCAGTTGTAGAAATTTGAATTACTAGGTAGACGCTATCGCGAGGAAATCCATATTAGGCATTGTGTAACAGCCTATTTCAAAATGTTCATTTAAAAGAAAGTGTTTTTCAAGAAGGCGCTTTGAATAGAAGAAAGTTCAATAGCTCGTAACGTTTCGATGTCTTATTAATCAGTCTTTTGCAGTATCTACAGTTCAATATCACAGCAATTTTGGTAGCGGGCGAAATAACTCTTCAATATGTTGCCAGTATTTAGCGTAAGATGTCGTAAGTACTTATAACGGTTACTCAAATGTCACTTGGAGGTTTTCCCCTAGTGATATATGCTCCACTAGTTTTAACCGCTTGCCACCACTCTGAAAACCTCTGCTGTCACCAATCTGTAAACCTCTATTTAGTTCTCTATTTATGCCCTTTTCATATTGGCAGATGTAATGGTCTACGTAAATTCCAAAGATAGACGATAAACGTTGGTAAGTGGTCTTTATTAAATAACGTGAGAATGCACATATAGAAAATAAGGTACCAAAAGAATAACTAGCTACGACGACGGCAAAAGATGGACTGCCTTTAGAAATGAACCAAGAATGTAACTTTCCTGGAACGGAAGTTCCAGCTATTGGTTGTTCAACCATGCCTGGGAACGGACCCTTTCCCACGACTAGCCTTAGTCCCAAAAGCCCCCCCTGGACTGTTCTCGTTGACATATACATGACCAAATCTCTAAGAAACGAGACACCAGAAAAAGCCTTCTCGAATTTATGTTCCAAATACTTTACACTAGTGCCAATTTTAAGTGACCAAAAAGATTGGAGAATAACTAGGCCTCCTCCAACGCCTCTTTTTTCCCCAAAATCATCCGATCAAAACTTTGAGATAGCTTTTTTGTTCACCCCCCCCCCTCATATACGTAATAATTTTTGTTCGTTATAAGTTTTAACGTTGCTCCTTACTTTCAGTTGAAAAAAACTTTTTTTCTATTTAATCTATAACTAGAATAGGAATATAACATTCTACGTGCTCTGCGAATTGTTAAAAAAATATCAGTTTTATGTGCAAAACCGTAATAAAACATAAAGGAATAAAAGAAATACAGTTTACCTTGTGCTGAGTTTGAAATTTGAAATTTGAAACAAGGATTTCTTCAAGTTTTCAACAGTTTTTTTTTCAAAGGGTAGATTATATCAAAACATGAAGATAGGAGAAGGGATCTGAGGGGGATAAGAGTCTTACGAGATTCTTTCAACTTGTTACAGTTTTAGTGTCTTTTTTGAAGATGGGGATGCGGAATTATTTTACTTTCACAGGGATCTTAGACTTCAATTGAAGCAAGCAGTTCTGTTACTGTTTTAACCCCGGAAGTAACTTTTAAATCAGTATAATTTGAGGGAAAGTACTTGATAAAGGATCAATACTTTTTTCTTTCTTTTTTTTATCATTCTGTTGTAGTAATTTAAAAATTAAAAATCGTCATCTTTGTGACTACCTCTTATACGCCTAAAATTGAAGGTGAAAATAAGAGATCAGAGGCTTGAGGAAGTTAAAGCCTTTCATTAAGGACTTATTTAAGGAATAAAAGTCAACAAAAAGAGACTTCATACACGATGAAAGCAAAGAGAGAGGAAGGGATGGACGGAAAATCGAAATATTGTATTCAAAAAAGCCAGTGCTCGACTTTCAAAGTATGCTTTTCATGTGTAAAATATGAAAAACACCGATTGTTTTCCGGAGTTCAACATAAAAGATTTCGATTGGGAGAAAAAATAGCCTTCAATTGGGCAATACATCAAAAATATCAATTGGTCTCAAGAGTTTTGAAAAGTAATTTCGTTGCAAATTCGAACAAAAACGGAGAAACGAAAAAGAGGCAAAAATATGATTATGTTTATACCTTTGATGATGAAACACAATCAAGATTTCTACAGCAGCATTTACTTCCGTTCTTTGACTCTTTTATTAACCATTAGTGGGGATGTTGATGAGAAAATAATAAACTTTTCCCTTGTAACTTAGAGCTCTGAAACCGGCTGTTCCATAAGAAAAATTAAAAAAAAAGTTTATGGGTCTTAGTTATATTTTATTTTTCGAAAAAGAAATGTTTTTCTTGAAAAAGGACCTAATTTGTCACACTTTAGGTTTTTAAAATTAGATGGTTTTGAGGACCGCATTTCTATTATACAAATCTAAGGTTGCGTTATACGGTATACTACAAACCTTTTCAATGAAAATGGGAGTTATTATGCTTACATCTAGGAGGATGAAGGAATTTCGTCCTAAGAAACAAGGTTGGACCTAGGAAACTAGTTCTAAAATTGGTGCTCTAAGTCTACCAGCTTCTATACTTAAATGTAGGAGGATGAAGGAATTTCGTCTACCAAAAGTTTTTTCTGACAGATCACTCCTCTGGAAAAACTGAAAGTAAATCCAGTCTGAGATGGAATGTGCCAACCTCCTGAATAAAAATGATTTTTTTCCTTATAGGATCTTATTCAGGTAGTGCAATGTGTAAAAATTTTAATTATATTAAATTAACCAAGTCTTCCTTTTCCTTTTTAGCCAATTGTCTCCTCATAGAAACGTATGTTTTAGGTTTTCCTTTTTTTATGTGCGTTTTTCTCGTTTCTTAAACCGTAAGCTTTTTATTTTTTTTATTTTTTTTTAGAGTATACCATCATGGTTTCAGAGGTAGTTTCAACCTAGCAAGGATCACAGCATAGCCATAGTAACTGACAAGATTACCAAGTGGCTGCACTTTTTACATTTAAGATTCTTTTTGGAAAACACTGAAGCTTTACGGCAAAGAGCAAATGGAGGAGGGAAGAGGGGCAAAATTTTTAGTTTACATTGCAAACTACCTTTTTTGGTATTTTTATTTAAAAAAAAAAAAAATACCCCTTAGGTTTTGAAAAGTATGTTTTGTCTTCCGCTCCCCCTCCTCTAAATTTTCGTAAATCGAGCTCCCACCGTGGCTCTTAGATGGTGACAGTCCCCCTTGTATAATTACCAAAAATATAGAATGATTTCTAATTGCTATAAGTTTTAACTTTACTCTTCACTTTAATTCGAAAAAAAAACTGCTTTTATTTCAATTTCTTCAGTACGAGCGCTCCAGCTGGATCCCAAAGTTCTTTGCTTCATACAAGTTAATTTACGGTCCAAATATTGTGCTACTTAACGTTACTTTTATTCAGCGGGATCTTTTAGACGAAGCGGTTGGGGAATACCTAATCGTATTTTTTTTTTCATTTGGATGTGTGTTTTTCTCCGTCTTTTTACGCTTTTTCTTCTTTTTCATCTTTTCAGTCCTCCTCTTACTAGGGTGTCCGTCCCCTAGCCACACCCCTGGCTAATCTCCCTTTTTGTGAAGGCATATCAATGACTTATGTGCTTTCCTTTTCCTTTTTTGCTGTCTTTCTATTTTTTCTGTCATTTTTATTCTATCGTTCCAAGAAGGAGTGGCCTTAATGCTCCACCTTGCTACATACCTGCCCAATCACACTTCTTTGTGCAGATATATTTATTATTTTTCTAATGTTCTTTTCCTATGTTATTCTTTTTTATCTTTTTGGCCCCCCTTGCAGCAGAGGGAGGGGAAGGAATACCCACTTTGCTAAGTCCTCACCTACCTGGCTTCATTGTGCAAGTGTATTTAAGATTTTCTATGTTTTTAAATTTTTGGGCCCTCCTCGTACCTGAAAGGTTCTGGACTGCCAAGAACACATTTCTGCCTAATATTACCTCTTTGTGTAAGCGCCTATGATTTTCGTTTTCCTTTTCATCTTGTCACTTTTTCTTTCTTTGTTCCTTTTCCTTTCTTTCCGTTTTTACTCCCCCATATAAATTTACGACCAGTCCCCATCATCATGAGACATGTTAAGAAAATAATTCTTACTTCTTAATATGCAAAATAATCCTAGTTAATATATTTTCCTGGGGGGGGGGCACCTTTATCCTCACTATTTTCACTGTTTCTTTAAACAAAATTCTGAAAAATAAACATAATTGACTGCACTTATCCGTTTTAAAATATTCTATAGCATGTAAGCCTAATTAATAAATTTAGGTTAGGTTAATATTAATAAATTTAGGTTAGGTTAGGTTAGATTAGCTATATGGCTCTTGGGTTTTTATTTTATAAATGATTTTCAAGACTTGGAGAAAAGACAAAATATTGAAAAATGCGATTGAAATAAGTAGAAAGGCCCCTATTGATCCCATCCCACACCACTGCTGCCATCTACAATTTAGTCTAACGCTGACGGGATATAATTTATTCAAGAATTATCGATCGAGTCTAATGAGGTAAAGGTCGATTGATTTGTTGTTTTCAAGTGTATTGTCTCCGGAGTGAAGTTTGCACATGCGCATTAACGGTGGGGAAGAGATGTATGGATCCACGAAGGGGAGAAGATTTCCGAGAAATTGATTGCGTTATTGAAGGGGGGAGAATTTCAGAGAAATTGATTGCGTAATCGAAGGGGAACTAAATTTCCGAGAAATTGATTGTATAATCGAAGGGGAAAGGATTTTCAAGAAAATGATTGCGTAATCGAAGGGGAGAGGTTTTCCGAGAAATTGATTTACATAATTGAGGGGAATTATTGATTCACGAAAGGGGAATTAATTTGTTGTTTCTAAGGGGAATTATTGATTCAATAAAGGGAAATTTATTTGTTGTTAGAAATGACATCACTTGTTTCCTAGGAATTATACGGGACTCTAAAGAGATAAATAAATATTCTATTTTTTAAATACGGTTTCTTTGATCTTTAAGTCAGAGGGATAAATTGATACTCTATCGAAACCTTAATAGTGTAACTAGGAACATCTATGAGATGAAGCGATTAACGCTGGAAAGGGTTTTCTAGGAATTTCAAATGTGACAGCTCAGGGATACCAAAACAAAAGGAACACGCAGAAATTACGTTTAGGGGATTATTTGGGCGAAACAGTTCGAGATATTTTAAAAGATGATTTGGGCGAAACAGTTTGAGGCATTTTAGAATATGATTTTAGAAGATGATTTAGAAGATGTTTTGGGGTGAAACTCTGTGGTCGTTATAATACGCAAGTTCCATTTGAACGGTGTTGTGATGTCCCCTACCCCAACCCCAACAACCCCCTACCCCTAACCCAAAAACCCCCCTACCCCAACCCCAAAGGGCCCTACCCCACCCCCAAAGGGCACTACCCCAACCCCAAAGGGCCTCCTGGGCCCCAAAGGCCCCGGGGCCCCCAAGCCCCCGAGCTCCCAAATATCCCCCCCATAAAGAAAGAAAAACGAGCAAAAATGGGGTTTTTATAGGCCAAATGACGATACTGAAAAAACAATTTTATGTCAGGCCAATGTGGTTTAAGAAACTATATCCCCCCCGGGCCCCCAAATGCCCCCCGCGCCCCCAAAGCCCCACCGAGCCCCCACATTTTTAAAAATACTTTTGAATCAATTTGTTTGCATGTCTGGGTTGGTGTTTGCAAGTCCAAGTATTTGTCTTTGTTGGTTTGTATATCTAAAGTGACTGTCTTTCTCTGTTTTCATGTCTGATTCAATTTGTTTGCATGTCTGGGATTGGTGTTTGCAATTCCAAATATTTGTCTTTGATGGTTTGTATATCTAAATTGCCTGTCTTTCTCTGTTCGCTTGTCTGATTCTGTTTGCTTGCATGTCTGGGCTGGTGTTTGCAAGTCCAAGTATTTGTCTTTGTTGGTTTCTATAGCTAAAGTGCCTGTCTTTCTCTGTTTTCATGTCTGATTCTATTTGTTTGCATGTCTGGGTTGGTGTTTGCAAGTTCAAGTTTTTGTCTTTGTTGGTTTGTATATCTAAAGTGCCTGTCTTTCTCTTTTTGCATGTCTAATTCTATTTGTTTGTATGTCTGGGTTGATGTTTCCAAGTCAAATTATTTGTCTTTGTTTTTTTTTTTTATCTAAAGTGCCTGTCTTTCTCTGTTTGCATGTCTGGGTTGGTGTTTGCAAGTCCAAGTATCTTTTGTTGATGCTTTGTATATCTAAATTGTCTGTCTTTCTCTGTTTGTGTGTCTGATTCTATTTGTTTGAATGCTTGGGTTGGTGTTTGCAAGTCCAAGTGTGTTTCTTTGTTTGTGTGTATACCTAAAGTGTCTATATTTCTCTGTTTGCGTGTCTTATTATATTTCTTTGCATTTCAGGGTTGGTGTATGCAAGTCCAAGAATTTGTCTTTGTTGCTGTGTATATATAAAGTGCCTGTTTTTCTCTGTTTGCTTGTCTGAATCTATTTGTTTGCATGTCAGGGTTGGTCTTTGCAAGTCAAAGTATTTGTCTTTGTTGGTTTGTATATCTAAAGTGCCTGTCTTTCTCTGTTTGCATGTCTGATTCTATTTGTTTTCATGTCTGGGTTGGTGTTTGCAAGTCCAAGAATTTGTCTTTTTTGGTTTGTATATTCAAAGTGCTTGTCTTTCTCTGTTTGCATGTCTGATTCTATTTGTTTGCATGTCTGGGTTGGTATTTGCAAGTCCAAGTATTTGTCTTTGATGGTTTTTATATCTAAAGTGCCTCTATTTCTCGTTTTGCATGTCTGATTCTATTTATTTGCGTGTCAGGGTTGGTGTTTGCAAGTCCAAGTATCTGTCTTTGTTGGTTTATATATCTAAAGTGCCTGTCTTTCTCTGTTTGCATGTCTGATTCTATTTGTTTGCATGACTGGGTTGGTGTTTGAAAGTCCAAGAATTTGTCTGTGTCGGTTTGTATATCTAAAGTGCCTGTCTGTCTCTGTTTGCATGTCTGATTCTATATGTTTGCATGTCTGGGTTGGTGTTTTGAAAGTCCAAGTATTTATCTTTGTTGGTTTGTATATCTAAAGTGCATGTCTTTCTCAGTTTGCAGGTCTAATTCTATTTGTTTGCATGTCAGGGTTGGTGTTTGCAAGTCCAAGTATCTGTCGTTGTTGGTTTGTATATCTAAAGTGCCTATCTTTCTTTGTTTGCATGAATGATTCTATTTGTTTGCATGTCTGGGTTTGTTTTTGCAAGTCCAAGTATTTGTCTTTGTTACTTTGTATATCTAAAGTGCCTATCTTTCTATGTTTGCATGTCTGATTCTATTTGTTTGCATGTCTGGGCTGATGTTTGCAAGTCCAAGTATTTGTCTTTGTTGGTTTGTATATCTAAAGTGCCTGTCTTTCTCTGTTTGCATGTCTGATTCTATTTGTTTACATGTCTGGGTTGGTGTTTGCAAGTCCAAGTATCTGTCTTTGTTGTTTTGTATATCTTAAGTGCCTGTCTTTCTCTGTTTTCATGTCTGATTCTATTTGTTTGCATGTCTGGGTTGATGTTTGCAAGTCCAAGTATTTGTCTTTGTCGGTTTGTATATCTTAAGTGCCTGTCTTTCTCTGCTTGCATGTCTGGGTTGGTGTTTGCAAGTCCAAGTATTTGTCTTTGTTGGTTTGTATATCTAAAGTGCCTATCTTTCTCTGTTTTCATGTCTGATTCTAGTTGTTTGCATGTCGGGGTTGGTGTTTTCAAGTCCAAGTATTTGTCTTTGTTGGTTTGTATATCTAAAGTGCCTTTCTTTCTCTGTTTGAATGTCTGATTCTATTTGTTTGCATGTCTGGGTTGGTGTTTGCAAGTCCAAGTATTTGTCTTTGTTTGTTTGTATATCTAAAGTGCATGTATTTCTCTGTTTGCATGTCTTATTCTATTTCTTTGCATTTCTGCGTTGGTGTTTTCAAGTCCAAGTATTTGTCTTTGCTGGTTTATATATATAAAGTGCCTGTCTTTTTCTGTTTGCATGTCTGATTCTATTTGTTTGCATGTCTGGGTTGGTGTGTGCAAGTCCAAGTATTTGTCTTTGTTGGTTTGTATAACTAAAGTGCCTGTCTTTCTCTGTTTGCATGTCTGATTCTATTTGTTTGCATGTCTGGGTTGATGTTTGCAAGTCAAACTATTTGTCTTTGTTGGTTTGTATATCTAAAGTGCCTGTCTTTCTCTGTTTGCATGTCTGATTCTATTTGTTTGCATTTATGGGTTGGTGTTTGCAAGTCCAAGTATTTGTCTTTGTTGGTTTGTATGTCTAAAGTGCCTGTCTTTCTCTGTTTGCATGTCTGATTCTATTTATTTGCATGTCTGGGTTGGTGTTTGCAAATCCAAGTATTTGTCTTTGTTGGTTTGTATATCTAAAGTGCCTGTCTTTCTATGTTTGCATGTCTGATTCTATTTGTTTGCATGTCTGGTTTGGTGTTTGCAAGTCCAAGTATTTGTCGATGTTGGTTTGTATATCTAATGTGCATGTCTTTCTCTGTTTGCATGTCTGATTCTATTTGTTTGCATGTCTGGGATGGTGTTTGGAAGTCCAAGTATTTGTCTTTGTTGGTTTGTATATCTACAGTAGCTGTCTTTCTCTGTGTGCATGTCTTATTCGATTTGTTGGCATGTCTGGGGTGGTGTTTGCAATTTCAAGTATTTGTGTTTGTTGGTTTGTATATCTAAAGTGCCTGTCTTTCTCTGTTTGAATGTCTGATTCTATTTGTATGTATGTCTGGTTTGGTGTTTTCAAGTCCAAGTATTTGTCTTTGTTGCTTTGTATATCTAAAGATCCTGTCTTTCTCTGTTTGGGTGTCTTATTCTATTTGTTTGCATGTCTGGGTTGGTGTTTGCAAGTCCAAGTATTTGTTGTTGTTGGTTTGTATATCGAAAGTGCCTGTCTTTCTCTGTTTGCATGTCTGATTCTATTTGTTTACATGTCTGGGTTGGTGTTTGCAAGTCCAAGTATTTGTCTTAGTTGATTTGTATATCTAAAGTGCCTGTCTTTCTCTGTTTGCATGTCTTATTATATTTGTTTGCATTTCTGGGTTGGTGTTTGCAAGTCCAAGTATTTGTCTTTGTTGGTTTGTATATCTAAAGTGCCTGTCTTTCTCTGTTTGCATGTCTGATTATATTTATTTGCATGTCTGGGTTGATGTTTGCAAGTCCGAGAATTTGTCTTTGTCTGTTTGTATATCTAAAGTGCCTATCTGTATCTGTTTGCATGTCTGATTCTATATGTTTGCATGTCTGAGTTGGTGTTTTGCAAGTCCAAGTATTTATCTTTGTTGGTTTGTATATCTAAAGTGCCTGTCTTTCTCTGTTTGCATGTCTGATTCTATTTGTTTGCATGTCTGGGTTGGTGTTTGCAAGTCCAAGTATCTGTCGTTGTTGGTTTGTATATCTAAAGTGCCTCTCTTTCTGTGTTTGCATGTCTGATTTTATTTGTTTGCATGTCTGGGTTGGTGTTTGCATGTCCAAGTATGTGTCTTTGTTACTTTGTATATCTAAAGTGCCTATCTTTCTCTGTTTGCATGTCTGATTCTATTTGTTTGCATGTCTGGGTTGGTGTTTGCTAGTCCAAGTATTTGTCGTTGTTGGTTTGTATATCTAAAGTGCCTGTCTTTCTCTGTTTGCTTGTCTGATTCTATTTGTTTACATGTCTGGGTTGGTGTTTGCAAGTCAAAGTATCTGTCTTTGTTGGTTTGTATATCTAAAGTGCCTATCTTTCTCTGTTTGCATGTCTGATTCTATTTGTTTGCATGTCTGGGTTGATGTTTGCAAGTCCAAGAATTTGTCTTTGTCGGTTTGTATATCTGAAGTGCCTGTCTGTCTCTGCTTGCATGTCTGGGTTGGTGTTTGCAAGTCCAAGTATTTGTCTTTGTTGGTTTGTATATCTAAAGTGCCTATCTTTCTCTGTTTGCATGTCTGATTCTACTTGTTTGCATGTCTGGGTTTGTGTTTTCAAGTCCAAGTATTTGTCTTTATTGGTTTGTATATCTAAAGTGCCTGTCTTTCTCATTTTGCTTGTCTGATTATATTTTTTTTAATTTAAGGGTTGTTGTTTACAAGTCAAAGAATTTGTCTGTGTTGGTTTGTATATCTAAAGTTCGTGTATTTCTCTGTTTGCATGTCTGATTCTATTTCTTTGCATATCTGGGTTGGTGTATGCGAGTCCAAGTATTTGTCTTTGGTTGTTTATATATCTAAAGTGCATGTCTTTTTCTGTTTGCATGTCTGATTCTATTTGTTTGCATTTCTGGGTTGGTGTGTGCAAGTCCAATTATTTGTCTATTTTGGTTTGTATATCTAAAGTGCCTGTCTTTCTCTGTTTGCATGTCTGATTCTATTTGTTTGCATGTCTGGGTTGATGTCTGCAAGTCCAAGTATTTGTCTTTGTTTATTTGTATATCTAAAGTGATTGTCTTTATTTGTTTGCATGTCTGATTCTATTTCTTTGCATGTCTGGGTTGATGTTTGCAAGTCCAACTATTTGTCTTTGTTGGTTTGTATATCTAAAGTACCTGTCTTTCTCTGTTTGCATGTCTGATTCTATTTGTTTGCATTTATGGGTTGGTGTTTGTAAGTCCAAGTATTTGTCTTTGCTGGTTTGTATTTCTAAAGTGCCTGTCTTTCTCTGTTTGCATGTCTGATTCTATTTATTTGCATGTCTGGGTTGGTGTTTGCAATTCAAAGTATTTGTCTTTGTTGGTTTGTATATCAAAAGTGCCTGTCTTTCTATGTTTGCATGTCCGATTCTATTTGTTTGCATGTCTGGTTTGGTGTTTTCAAGTCCAAGTATTTGTCTTTGTTGGTTTGTATATCTAATTTGAATGTCTTTCTCTGTTTGCATGTCTGATTCTATTTGTTTGCATGTCTGGGCTGGTGTTTGCAAGTCCAAGTATTTGTCTTTGTTGGTTTGTATATCTAAAGTGCCTGTCTTTCTCTGTTTGCATGTCTGATTCTATTTGTTTGCATGTCTGTGGTGGTGTTTGCAAGTCCAAGTATTTGTCTTTGTTGGTTTGTATATCTAAAGTGCCTGTCTTTCTCTGTTTGCATGTCTGATTCTATTTGTTTGCATGTCTGGGTTGGTGTTTGCAAGTCCAAGTATTTTTCTTTGTTGCTTGTTAAATCTATTCTTTATATACGTCTTTGTTTTTTCGTCTGCATGTTTGCTTGTAGATTTCGGGTTGTGCTTGTTTAAGTTCTATTATCTGAAGTTCATTCTTTGGATGTCTAAAGTGCATGTCTGTCTACGTACTAATTTCTGATTAATTTTTTTTGTATGTATGGGATGGGTGTTTGCAATACAAAATATTTGTCTTTGTTGGTTTTTATATCTAAAGTGCATGTCTTTCTCTGTTTGCATGTCTGATTCTATTTTTTTGCATGTCTGGGTTGGTGTTTGCAAGTCCAAGTATTTGTCTTTGTTGGTTTGTATATCTAAAGTGCCTGTCTTTCTCTGTTTGCATGTCTGATTCTATTTTTTTGCATGCCTGGGTTGGTGTTTGCAAGTTCAAGTATTTGTCTTTGTGGGTTTGTATATCTAAAGTGCCTGTCTTTCTCTTTTTGCATGTCTCATTCTATTTGTTTTTATGTCTGGGTTGATGTTTCCAAGTCAAAGAATTTGTCTTTGTTTTTTTTTTTTATCTAAATTGCCTGTCTTTCTCTGTTTGCATGTCTGGGTTGGTGTTCGCAATTCCAAGTATTTATCTTTGATGGTTTGTATATATAAAGTGCTTGTCTTTCTCTGTTTAAATGTCTGATTCTATTTGTTTATATGTATGGGTTGTTGTTTGCAAGTCCAAGTATTTTTATTTGTTGGTTTGTATATCTAAAGTGCCTATCTTTCTCTGTTTGTATGTCTGATTCTATTTGTTTGCATGTCTGGGCTGGTGTTTGCAAGTCCAAGTATTTGTCGTTGTTGGTTTGTATATCTAAAGTGCCTATCTTTCTCTGTTTGCATGTCTGATTCTATTTGTTTGCATGTCTGGGTTGGTGTTTGCAAGTCCAAGTATTTGTCTTTGTTGGTTTTTATATCTAAAGAGCCTGTCTTTCTATATTTGCATGTCTGATTTTATTTGTTTGCATGTCTGGGTTGATGTTTGCAAGTCCAAGAATTTGTCTTTGTTGGTTTGTATATTCAAAGTGCCTGTCTTTCTCTGTTTGCATGTCTGATTCTATTTGTTTGCATGTCTGGGTTGGTGTTTGCAAGTCCAAGTATTTGTCTTTGATGGTTTTTATATCTAAAGTGCCTATCTTTCTCGTTTTGCATGTCTGATTTTATTTGTTTGCGTGTCAGGGTTGGTGTTTGCAAGTCCAAGTATATGTCTTTGTTGGTTTATATATCTAAAGTGCCTGTCTTTCTCTGTTTGCATGTCTGATTCTATTTGTTTGCATGACTGGGTTGGTGTTTGCAAGTCCAAGTATTTGTCTTTGTTGGTTTGTATATCTAAAGTGCCTGTCTTTCTCTGTTTGCATGTCTGATTCTATATGTTTGCATGTCTGGGTTGGTGTTTTGCAAGTCCAAGTATTTATCTTTGTTGGTTTTTATATCTAAAGTGCCTGTCTTTCTCTGTTTGCATGTCTGATTCTATTTGTTTGCATGTCTGGGTTGGTGTTTGCAAGTTCAAGTATTTGTCTTTGTTGGCTTGTATATCTAAAGTGCCTATCTTTCTTTGTTTGCATGTCTGATTCTATTTGTTTGCATGTCTGGGTTGGTTTTTGCAAGTCCAAGTATTTGTCTTTGTTTCTTTGTATATCTAAAGTGCCTATCTTTCTATGTTTGCATGTCTGATTCTATTTGTTTGCATGTCTGGGCTGTTGTTTGCAAGTCTAAGTATTTGTCGTTGTTGGTTTGTATATCTAAAGTGCCTGTCTTTCTCTGTTTGCTTGTCTGATTCTATTTGTTTGCATGTCTGGGGTGGTGTTTGCAAGTCCAAGTATCTGTCTTTGTTGGTTTGTATATCTAAAGTGACTGTCTTTCTCTGTTTACATGTCTGATTCTATTTGTTTGCATGTCTGGGTTGATGTTTGCAAGTCAAAGTATTTGTCTTTGTAGGTTTGTATATCTGAAGTGACTGTCTTTCTCTGTTTGCATGTCTGGGTTGGTGTTTGCAAGTCCAAGTATTTGTCTTTGTTGGTTTGTATATCTAAAGTGCCTGTCTTTCTCTGTTTGCATGTCTGATTCTAATTGTTTGCATATCTGGGTTTGTGTTTGCAATTCCAAGTATTTGTATTTATTGGTTTTTATATCCAAAGTGCCTGTCTTTCACAGTTTGCATGTCTGATTCTATTTGTTTACATTTCTGGGTTGGTGTTTGCAAGTCCAAGTATTTGTCTTTGTTGGTTTTTATATCTAAAGTGCCTATCTTTCTCTGTTTACATGTCTGATTCTATTTGTTTGCATGTCTGGGTTGATGTTTGCTAGTCGAAGTATTTGTCTTTGTTGTTTTGTATATCTAAAGTGCCTGTCTTTCTCGGTTTGCATGTCTGGGTTGGTGTTTGAAAGTCCTAGTATTTGTAATTGTTGGTTTGTATATCTAAAGTGCCTATAATTCTCTGTTTGAATGTCTGATTCTAATTTTTTGCATGTCTGGGTTGGTGTTTTAAAGTCCAAGTATTTGTCGGTGTTGGTTTGTATATCTAAAGTGCATGTATTTCTCTGTTTGCATGTCTGATTCTATTTCTTTGCATATCTGCGTTGTTGTTTGCAAGTACAAGTATTTGTATTTGATGGTTTGTATATATAAAGTGCCTGTCTTTTTCTGTTTTCATGTCTGATTCTATTTGTTTGCATGTCTGGGTTGGTGTTTGCAAGTCCAAGTATTTGTCTTTGTTGGTTTGTATATCTAAAGTGCCTGTCTTTCTTTGTTTGCATGTCTGATTCTATTTCTTTGCATGTCTGGGTTGATGTTTGCAAGTCCAACTATTTGTCTTTGTTGGTTTGTTTATCTAAAGTGCCTGTCTTTCTCTGTTTGCATGTCTGATTCTATTTGTTTGCATTTCTGGGTTGGTGTTTGTAAGTCAAAGTATTTGTCGTTGTTGGTTTGTATGTCTAAAGTGCCTGTCTTTCTATGTTTGCATGTCTGATTCTATTTATTTGCATGTCTGGGTTGGTGTTTTCAAATCCAAGTATTTGTCTTTGTTGGTTTGTATATCTAAAGTGCCTGTCTTTCTCTGTTTGCATGTCTGATTCTATTTGTTTGCATGTCTGGTTTGGTGTTTGCAAGTCCAAGTATTTGTCGCTGTTGGTGTGTATATCTACAGTGCATGTCTTTCTCTGTTTGCATGTCTGATTCTATTTGTTTGCATGTCTGAGTTGGTGTTTGCAAGTCCAAGTATTTGTCTTTGTTGGCTTGTATATATAAAGTGCTTGTCTTTCTCTGTTTGCATGTCTCATTCTATATGTTTGCGTGTCTGGGTTTGTGTTTGCAAGTCCAATTATTTGTCTTTGTATATCTAAATTGCATGTCTTTCTATGTTTGCATGTCTGATTCTATTGGTTTGCATGTCTGGTTTGGTGTTTACAAGTCCAAGTATCTGTCTTTGTTGCTTTGTATATCTATAGTTCCTGTCTTTCTCTGTTTGTTTGTGTTATTCTATGTGTTTGCATTTCTGGGTTGGTGTTTGCAAGTCCTAGTATTTGTTGTTGTTGGTTTGTATATCGAAAGTGACTGTCTTTCTCTGTTTGCATGTCTGATTATATTTGTTTACATGTCTGGGTTGGTGTTTGCAAGTCCAAGTATTTGTCTTTGTTGCTTTGTATATCTAAAGTGCCTGTCTTTCTCTGTTTGCATGTCTGATTATATTTGTTTGCATTTCTGGGTTGGTGTTTGCAAGTCCAAGTATTTGTCTTTGTTGATTTGTATATCTAAAGTGAATGTCTTTCTCTGTTTGCATGTCTGATTATATTTATTTGCATTTCTGGGTTGGTGTTTGCAAGTCCAAGTATTTGTCTTTGTTGATTTGTATATCTAAAGGGCCTGTCTTTCTCTGTTTGCATGTCTGATTCTATTTGTTTGCATCTCTGGGTTGGTGTTTGCAAGTCCAAGTATTTGTCTTTGTTGGTTTGTATATCTTAAGTAGATGTCTTTCTCTGTTTGCATGTCTGATTCTATTTGTTTGCATGGCTGGGATGGTGTTTGCAAGTCCAAGTATTTGTCTTTGTTGGTTTGTATATCTAAAGTGCCTGTCTTTCTCTGTTTGCATGTCTGATTCTATTTGTTTGCATGTCTGGGTTGGTGTTTGCAAGTCCAAGTATTTGTCTTTGATGGTGTGTATATCTAAAGTGCCTATCTTTCTCTTTTTGCATGTCTGATTTTATTTGTTTGCATGTCAGGGCTGGTGTTTGCAAGTCCAAGTATCTGTCTTTGTTGGTTTATATATCTAAAGTGCCTGTCTTTCTCTGTTTGCATGTCTGATTCTATTTGTTTGCCCGTCTGGGTTGGTGTTTGCAAGTCCAATCATTTGTCTTTGTTGGTTTGTATATCTAAAGTGCCTGTCTTTCCCTGTTTGCATGTCTGATTCTATTTGTTTGCATGTTTGGGTTGGTGTTTGCAAGTCCAAGTATTTGTCTTCGTTGGTTTGTATATCTAAAGTGCCTGTCTTTCTCTGTTTGCATGTCTGATTCTATTTGTTTGCCCGTCTGGGTTGGTGTTTGCAAGTCCAATCATTTGTCTTTGTTGGTTTGTATATCTAAAGTGCCTATCCTTCTCTGTTTGCATGTCTGATTCTATTTGTTTACATGTCTGGGTTGGTGTTTGCAAGTCCAAGTATTTGTTGGTTTGCATATCTAAAGTGCCTGTCTTTCTCTGTTTGCATGTCTGATTCTATTTGTTTGCATGTCTGGGTTGGTGTTTGCAAGTCCAAGTATTTGTCTTTGTTGGTTTGTATATCTAAAGTGCCTGTCTTTCTCTGTTTGCATGTCTGATTCTATTTGTTTGCATGTCTGAGTTGGTTTTTTGCAAGTCCAAGTATTTATCTTTGTTGGTTTGTATATCTAAAGTGCCTGTCTTTCTCTGTTTGCATGTCTGATTCTATTTGTTTGCATGTCTGGGTTTGCATGTCTGGTATTTGTTTGTTGCATGTCTGTCTTTCTTTGTTTGCATCTCTGGGTTGGTGTTTGCAAGTCCAAGTATTTGTCTTTGTTGGTTTGTATATCTTAAGTAGATGTCTTTCTATGTTTGCATGTCTGATTCTATTTTTTTGCATGTCTGGGTTGGTGTTTGCAAATCCAAGTATTTGTCTTTGTTGGTTTGTATATCTAAAGTGCCTGTCTTTCTATGTTTGCATGTCCGATTCTATTTTTATGAATGTATGGGTTGGTGTTTGCAAGTCCAAGTATTTGTCACTGTTGGTTTGTATATCTAAAGTGCCTGTCTTTCTATGTTTGCATGTCTGATTCTATTTGTTTGCATGTCGGGGTTGGTGTTTGCAAGTCCAAGTATTTGTCTTTGTTGGTTTGTATATCTAAAGTGCCTGTCTTTCTCTGTTTGTGTGTCTGATTCTATTTGTTTGCATGTCTGGGTTGGTGTTTGTAAGTCCAAGTATTTGTCTTTGTTGGTTTGTATATCTAAAGTGCATGTCTGTCTCTGTTTGCATGTCTGATTCTATTTGTTTGAATGTCTGGGTTGTTGTTTGAAAGTCCAAGTATTTGTTTTTGTTGGTTTGTATATCTAAAGTACCTGTCTTTCTCTGTTTGCATGTCTGATTCTATTTGTTTGCATGGTTGGGTTGGTGCTTGCAAGTCCAAGTATTTGTCTTTGTTGGTTTGTATATCTAAAGTGCCTGTCTTTCTATGTTTGCATGTCTGATTCTATTTGTTTGCATGTCAGGGTTGGTGTTTGCAAGTCCAAGTATTTGTCTTTGTTGCTTTGTATATCTAAAGTGCCTGTCTTTCTCTGTTTGTGTGTCTTATTATATTTGTTTGCATGTCTGGGTTGGTGTTTGCAAGTCCAAGTATTTGTCGTTGTTGGTTTGTATGTCGAAAGTGCCAGTCTTTCTCTGTTTGCATGTCTGATTCTATTTGTTTACATGTCTGGGTTGGTGTTTGCAAGTCCAAGTATTTGTCTTTGTTGATTTGTATTTCTAAAGTGCCTGCCTTTCTCTGTTTGCATGTCTGATTATATTTGTTTGCATGTCTGGGTTGGTGTTTGCAAGTCCGAGTATTTGTCTTTGTTGATTTGTATATCTAAAGTGCCTGTCTTTCTCTGTTTGCATGTCTGATTCTATTTGTTTGCATGTCTGGGTTGGTGTTTGCAAGTCCAAGTATTTGTCTTTGTTGGTTTGTATATCTAAAGTGCCTGTCTTTCTCTGTTTGCATGTCTGATTATATTTGTTTGCATGTCTGGGTTGGTGTTTGTAAGTCCAAGTATTTTTCTTTGTTGATCTGTATATCTAAAGTGCCTGTCTTTCTCTGTTTGCATGTCTGATTCTATTTGTTTGCATGTCTTGGTTGATGTTTGCAAGCCCAAGAATTTGTCTTTGTTGGTTTGTGTATCTAAAGTGCCTGTCTTTCTCTGTTTGCATGTCTGATTCTATTTGTTTACATGTCTGGGTTGGTGTTTGCAAGTCCAAGTATTTGTATCTGTTGGTTTGTATATCTAAAGTTCATGTCTTTCTCTGTTTGCATGTCTGATTCTATTTTTTTGCATGGCTGGGATGGTGTTTGCAAGTCCAAGTATTTCTCTTTGTTGGTTTGTATATCTAAAGGGCCTGTCTTTCTCTGTTTGCATGTCTGATTCTATTTGTTTGCATGTCTGGGTTGGTGTTTGCAAGTCCAAGTATTTGTCTTTGATGGTGTGTATATCTAAAGTGCCTATCTTTCTCTTTTTGCATGTCTGATTCTATTTGTTTGCATGTCTGAGTTGGTGTTTTGCAAGTCCAAGTATTTATCTTTGTTGGTTTGTATATCTAAAGTGCCTGTCTTTCTCTGTTTGCATGTCTGATTCTATTTGTTTGTATGTCTGGGTTTGGGTTTTGCAAGTCCAAGTATTTGTCACTGTTGGTTTGTATATCTAAAGTGCCTGTCTTTCTCTCTTTACATGTCTGATTCTATTTGTTTGCATATCAGGGTTGGTGTTTGCAATTCCAAGTGTTTGTCTTTGTTGCTATTTATATCTAAAGCGCCTGTCTTTCTCTGTTTGCATGTCCGATTATAATTATACGTATTTTTGGGGTGGTGTTTGCAAGTAAAAGTAATTGTGTTTTCCACTTTGTATATCTAGAGTGAATATTGAACTTCGTGTGCATGTCTGATTCTATTTGTTTTTATGTCCGGGTGGGTATTTACAAGTCCAAGTATTTTTTATTGTCAGTTTGTTTATCTAAAGTGACTTTTTTTATCTGTTTGCATGTCTGATTCTATTTGTTTGGATGGCTGGGTTGATGTTTGCAAGTGCAAGTATTTGTCGTTGTTGGTTTGTATATCTAAAGTGCCTGTCTTCCTCTGTTTACATGTCTGATTCTATTTGTTTACATGTCTGGGTTGGTGTTTGCAAGTCCAAGTATTTGTTGGTTTGCATATCTAAAGTGCCTGTCTTTCTCTGTTTGCATGTCTGATTCTATTTGTTTGCATGTCTGGGTTGGTGTTTGCAAGTCCAAGTATTTGTCTTTGTTGGTTTGTATATCTAAAGTGCCTGTCTTTCTCTGTTTGCATGTCTGATTCTATTTGTTTGCATGTCTGAGTTGGTTTTTTGCAAGTCCAAGTATTTATCTTTGTTGGTTTGTATATCTAAAGTGCCTGTCTTTCTCTGTTTGCATGTCTGATTCTATTTGTTTGCATGTCTGGGTTGGTGTTTGCAAGTCCAAGTATTTGTCTTTGTTACTTTGTATATCTAAAGTGCCTATCTTTCTATGTTTGCATGTCTGATTCTATTTGTTTGCATGTCTGGGCTGATGTTTGCAAGTTCAAGTATTTGTCGTTGTTGGTTTGTATATCTAAAGTGCCTGTCTTTCTCTGTTTGCTTGTCTGATTCTATTTGTTTGCATGTCTGGGTTGGTGTTTGCAAGTCCAAGTATCTGTCATTGTTGATTTGTATATCTAAAGTTCCTGTCTTTCTCTGTTTACATGTCTGATTCTATTTGTTTTCATGTCTGGGTTGATGTTTGCAAGTCCAAGTATTTGTCTTTGTCGGTTTGTATATCTGAAGTGCCTGTCTTTCTCTGCTTGCATGTCTGGGTTGGTGTTTGCAAGTCCAAGTATTTGTCTTTTTTGGTTTGTATATCTAAAGTGCCTATCTTTCTCTGTTTGCATGTCTGATTCTACTTGTTTGCATATCTAGGTTGGTGTTTGCAAGTCCAAGTATTTGTCTTTGTTGTTTTGTATATCTAAAGTGTTTGTCTTTCTTTTTTTGCATGTCTGATTCTATTTGTTTGCATGTCGTATTTGGTGTTTTCTAGTCCAATTAAGTTTCTTTGTTGGTTTTTATATCTAAACTGCCTATATTTGTCTTTTGCATGTCTGATTCTACTTGTTTGCATGTCTGGGTTGGTGTTTGCAAGTCCAAGTATTTGTCTTTGTTGGTTTGTATATCTAAAGTGACTGTCTTTCTTTGTTTGCATGTCTGATTCTATTTGTTTGCATGTCTGGGTTGGTGTTTGCAAGTCCAAGTTTTTGTCTTTGTTGGTTTGTATATCTAAAGTGCCTGTCTTTCTCTGTTTGCATGTCTGATTCTATTTGTTTGCATTTCTGTGTTGGTGTTTTCAAGTACAAGTATTTGTCTTTGTTGGATTGTATGTCTAAAGTGCCTGTCTTTCTCTATTTGCATGTCTGATTCTATTTATTTGAATGTCTGGGTTGGTGTTTACAAATCCAAGTATTTGTCTTTGTTGGTTTGTATATCTAAAGTACCTGTCTTTCTCTGTTTGAATTTCCGATTCTATTTGTATGAATGTATGGGTTGGTGTTTGCAAGTACAAGTATTTTTCATTGTTGGTTTGTATATCTAAAGTGCATGTCTTTCTAGGTTTGCAGGTCTGATTTTATTTTTTTGCATGTCTGGGAAGGTGTTTGCAAGTCCAAGTATTTGTCTTTGTTGGTTTGTATATCTAAAGTTCCAGTCTTTCTCTGTTTGTGTGTCTGATTCTATTTGATTGCATGTCTGGGTTGGCGTTTGCAAGTCCAAGTATTTGTCTTTGTTGGTTTGTATATCTAAAGTGCATGTCTTTCTCTGTTTGCATGTCTGATTCTATTTGTTTGCATGTCTGTGTTGTTGTTTGTAAGTCCAAGTATTTGTTTTTGTTGGTTTGTATATCTAAAGTGCCTGTCTTTCTCTGTTTGAATGTCTGATTCTATTTGTTTGCATGGTTGGGTTGGTGCTTGCAAGTCCAAGTATTTGTCTTTGTTGGTTTGTATATCTAAAGTGACTGTCTTTCTCTGTTTGCATGTCTGATTCCATTTGTTTGCATGTCAGGGTTGGTGTTTGCAAGTCCAAGTATTTGTCTTTGTTGCTTTGTATATCTAAAGTGCCTGTCTTTCTCTGTTTGTGTGTCTTATTATATTTGTTTGCATGTCTGGGTTGGTGTTTGCAAGTCCAAGTATTTGTCGTTGTTGGTTTGTATGTCGAAAGTGCCTGTCTTTCTCTGTTTGCATGTCTGATTCTATTTGTTTACATGTCTGGGTTGGTGTTTGCAAGTCCAAGTATTTGTCTTTGTTGCTTTGTATATCTAAAGTGCCTGTCTTTCTCTGTTTGCATGTCTGATTCTATTTGTTTGCATGTCTGGGTTGGTGTTTGCAAGTCCGAGTATTTGTCTTTGTTGGTTTGTATATCTAAATTGCCTGTCTTTCTCTGTTTGCATGTCTGATTCTATTTGTTTGCATGTCTGGGTTGGTGTTTGCAAGTCCATTTATTTTTCTTTTTTGTTTTGTATATCTAAATTTCCTGTCTTTATCTCTTTGCATGTCTGTTTATATTTTTTTGCATGTCTGGGTTGGTGTTTGCAAGTCCAAGTATTTGTCTTTGTTGATTTGTATATCTAAAGTGCCTGTCTTTCTCTGTTTGCATGTCTGATTCTATTTGTTTGCATGTCTTGGTTGATGTTTGCAAGTCCAAGAATTTGTCTTTGTCGGTTTGTATATCTAAAGAGCCTGTCTTTCTCTGTTTGCATGTCTGATTCTATTTGTTTGCATGTCTGGGTTGGTGTTTGCAAGTCCAAGTATTTGTTTCTGTTGGTTTGTATATCTAAAGTTCATGTCTTTCTCTGTTTGCATGTCTGATTCTATTTTTTTGCATGGCTGGGTTGGTGTTTGCAAGTCCAAGTATTTGTCTTTGTTGGTTTGTATATCTAAAGTGCCTGTCTTTCTCTGTTTGCATGTCTGATTCTATTTGTTTGCATGTCTGGGTTGGTGTTTGCAAGTCCAAGTATTTGTCTTTGTTGGTGTGTATATCTAAAGTGCCTATCTTTCTCTTTTTGCATGTCTGATTTTATTTGTTTGCATGTCTGAGTTGGTGTTTTGCAAGTCCAAGTATTTATCTTTGTTGGTTTGTATATCTAAAGTGCCTGTCTTTCTCTGTTTGCATGTCTGATTCTATTTGTTTGTATGTCTGGGTTTGGGTTTTGCAAGTCCAAGTATTTGTCACTGTTGGTTTGTATATCTAAAGTGCCTGTCTTTCTCTCTTTACTTGTCTGATTCTATTTGTTTGCATATCAGGGTTGGTGTTTGCAAGTCCAAGTATTTGTCTTTGTTGGTTTTTATATCTAAAGTGCCTGTCTTTCTCTGTTTGCATGTCTGATTCTATTTGTTTGCATGTCTGTGTTTGTGTTTGCAAATCCAAGTATATGTCTTTGTTGGTTTGTATATCTAAAGTGCCTATCTTTCTACGTTTGCATGTCTGATTCTATTTGTTTTCATGTCTGGGTTGGTGTTTGCAAGTCCAAGTATTTGTCTTTGTTGCTTTGTATATCTAAAGTGCCTATCTTTCTATGTTTGTATGTCTGATTCTATTTGTTTGGATGTCTGGGTTGATGTTTGCAAGTCCAAGAATTTGTCGTTGTTGGTTTGTATATCTAAAGTGCCTGTCTTCCTCTGTTTGCATGTCTGATTCTATTTGTTTGCGTGTCTTGGTTGATGTTTGCAAGTCCAAGAATTTTTCTTTGTCGGTTTGTATATCTAAAGTGCCTGTCTTTATCTTTTTGCATGTCTGATTCTATTTGTTTGCATGTCTGGGCTGGTGTTTTGAAATTCAAATTATTTGTCTTTGTTGGCTTGTGTATCTAAAGTGCATGTCTTTCTTTGTTTGCATGTCTGATTCTATTTGTTTGCATGTCTGGGTTGGTGTTTGCAATTCCAAGTATTTGTCTTTGTTGCTTTGTATATCTAAAGTGCCTATCTTTCTATGTTTGCATGTCTGATTCTATTTGTTTGGATGGCTGGGTTGATGTTTGCAAGTCCAAGTATTTGTCGTTGTTGGTTTGTATATCTAAAGTGCCTGTCTTCCTCTGTTTGCATGTCTGATTCTATTTGTTTGCATGTCTGGGTTTGTTTTTGCAAGTCCAAGTATCTGTCTTTGTTGGTTTCTATATCTAAAGTGCCTGTCTTTCTCTGTTTACATGTCTGGTTCAATTTGTTTGCATGTCTAGGTTGATGTTTGCAAGTCCAAGAATTTGTCTTTGTAGGTTGGTATATCTAAAGTGCCTGTCTTTTTCTGTTTGCATGTCTGGGTTGGTGTTTACAAGTCCAAGTATTTGTCTTTGTTGGTTTGTATATCTAAAGTGCCTAGCTTTCTCTGTTTGCATGTCTGATTCTACTTGTTTGCATGTCGGGGTTGGTGTTTTCAAGTCCAAGTATTTGTCTTTGTTGGATTGTATATCCAAAGTGCCTGTATTTATCTGTTTGCATGTCTGATTCTATTTTTTTTCATGTCTTGGTTGGTGTTTGGAAGTCCAAGTATTTGTCGATGTTGGATTGTATATCTGAAGTGCCTGTCTTTCTCTGTTTGCTTGTCTGATTCTATTTGTTTGCATGTCTGGGTTAGTTTTTGCAAGTCCAAGTATCTGTCTTTGCTGGTTTGTATATCTAAAGTGCCTGTCTTTCTCTGTTTGCATGTCTGATTCTATTTGTTTGCATGTTTGGGTTGGTGTTTGGAAGTCCAAGTATTTGTCTTTGTTGCTTTGTATATCTAAAGTGCGTGTCTTTTTCTGTCTGCATGTCTGATTCTATTTGTTTGTATGTCTGGGTTGGTGTTTGCAAGTCCAAGTATATGTCATTATTGGTTTGTATATCTAAATTGCCTGTCTTTCTCTGTTTGCATTGCTGATTCTATTTGTTTGCATGTCTGGGATGGTGTTTGCAAGTCCAAGGCTAGATTAAGTTAGGTTAGATTAGGTTCGGTTAGGTTAGGTTAGCATACATACGCGCCCGTATGTTTTGCTACAACCGCAAGCATGCATAGTGAGAGAGAAATGCAAAGTCGACCTGCGGGAATTTTCCGGCGAGTATGGTTAGGTTAGGTTAGGCTAGATTAATTTAGGTTAGGTTAGGTTAGTTTAGGCTAGATTAAGTTATGTTAGTTTAGGTTAGGTTAAGTTGGGTTAGGTTAGGTTATCCTATGTACGCGCGCGTACGTAGGCTAACCTAACCTAACTTAACCTAATCTAACCTAACTTAATCTAGCTTAACCTAACGTACGCGCACGTACGTAGGCTAACCTAACCAAACCTAACCTAATCTAACCTAACTTAATCTAGCCCTAACCTAACTTAATCTAGCCTAACCTAACCTAACCATACTCGCCGGAAAATCGCCGCAGGTCAAATTTGTATTTCTCTCTCACTATGCATGCTTGCGGTTGTAACAAAACGTACGTGCCCGTATGTATGCTAACCTAACTTAACCTAACCTAATCTAACCTAACCTAATCTAGCCTTGGACTTGCAAACACCAACCCAGAAATGCAAACAAATAGAATCAGACGTGCAAACAGAGAAAGACATGCACTTTAGATATACAAACCAACAATGACAAATACTTGGACTTCCGAACACCAACCCAGACATGCAAACAAATAGAATCAGACATGCAAACAGGGAAAGACAGGCACTTTAGATATACAAACCAACAAAGACAAATACTTGGACTTGCCAACACCAACCCAGACATGCAAACAAATAGAATCAGACATGCAAACAGAGAAAGATAGGCACTTTAGATATACAAACCAACAAAGACAAATACTTGGACTTGTAAACACAAACCCAGACATTCAAAAAAATAAAATCAGACATGTATATTGAGAAGGACAGGCACTTTAGATATACAAACCAGCAAAGACAAATACTTGGACTTGCAAACACCAACCCCGACATGCAAACAAGTAGAATCAGACATGCAAACAGAGATAGATAGGCACTTTAGATATACAAACCAACAAAGACAAATACTTGGACTTGCAAACACCAACCCAGACATGCAAACGGAGAAGGACAGGCACTTTAGATATACAAACCGACAAAGACAAATTCTGGGACTTGCAAACATCAACCCATACATGCAAACGAATAGAATCAGACATGTAAACAGAGAAAGGCAGGCACTTTAGATATACAAACCAACAAAGACAGACTCTTGGACTTGCAAACACCAACCCAGACATGAAAACAAATAGAATCAGACATACAAACAGAGAAAGACAGGCACTTTAGATATACAAACAAACAAAGACAAATACTTGGACTTGAAAACAACAACCCAGACATGCAAACAAATAGAATCTGACATTCAAACAGAGAAAGATAGGCACTTTAGATATACAAACCAACAAAGACAGATACTTGGACTTGCAAACACCAACCCAGACATGCAAACAAATAGAATCAGACATGCAAACAGACAAAGACAGGCACTTTAGATATACACACCAAGAAAGACAAATACTTGGACTTGCAAACACCAACCCTGACATGCATACAAATAGAATCAGACATGTAAACAGAGAAATACAGGCACTTTAGATATACAAACCAACAATGACAAATACCTGGACTTGCAAACACCAACCCAGACATGCAAACAAATAGAATCAGACATGCAAACAGAGAAAGACAGGCACTTTAGATATATAAACCAACAAAGACAGATACTTGGACTTGCAAACACCAACCCAGACATGCAAACAAATAGAATCAGACATAAAAACAGATAAAGAAAGTCACTTTATATATACAAACCAGAAAATAAAAATAATTTTACTTGCAAAAACTTACGCCGAAATGAAAACAAATAGAATCAGACATGCAAACAGAGAAAGACAGGCAGTTTAGATATACAAACCAACAAAGACAAAAACTTTGACTTTTAAACACCACCCCAGACATGCAAACAAATAGAATCAGACATTCACCCAGAGAAAGACAGTCACTTTATATATATAAACCAACAAAGACAGATACTTGGATATGCAAACACCAACCCTGACATGCAAACAAATAGAATCAGACATGCAATAAGAGAAAGACAGGCACTTTAGATATACAAACCAACAAAGACAAATACTTGGACTTGCAAACACCAACCCAGATATGCAAACAAATAGAATCAGACATGCAAACAGAGAAAGACAGGCACTTTAGATATACAACATAACAAAAACAAATACTTGGACTTGCAAACACCAACCCAAACATACAAACAAAAAGAATCGGACATGCAAACAGAGAAAGATAGGCACTTTAAATATACAAACCAACAAATTTCTTCTTTTCCATGTTTTTAAATTTTTGGGCCCTCCTCGTACCTGAAAGGTTCTGGACTGCCAAGAACACATTTCTGCCTAATATTGCCTCTTTGTGTAAGCACCTATGATTTTCGTTTTCCTTTTCATCTTGTCACTTTTTCCTGCCTTTGTTCCTTTTCCTTTCTTTCCATTTTTACTCCCCCATATAAATTTAGGACCACTCCCCATAATAAGGAGACATGTTAAGAAAACAATTCTTACTTCTTAATATGCAAAATAATCATTGTTAATATATTTTCCTTGGGGGGGGGGATACCTTTATTCTCACTATTTTCACTGTTGTACATTTTTTTTTAAACAAAATTCTGAAAAAAAACATAATTGACTGCACTTATCCGTTTTAAAATATTCTATAGCATGTAAGCCTACTTAATAAATTTAGGTTAGGTTAATATTAATACATTTAGGTTAGGTTAGGTTAGATTAGCTATATGGCTCTTGGGTGTTTATTTTATAAACGATTTTCAAGACTTGGAGAAAAGACAAAATATTGAAAAATGCGATTGAAATAAGTAGAAAGGCCCCTATTGATCCCATCCCACACCACTACTGCCATCTACAATTTAGTCTAATGCTGACGGGATATAATTTATTCAAGAATTATCGATCGAGTCTAATGAGGTCAAGGTCGATTTATTTGTTGTTTTCAAGTGTATTGTCTCCGGAGTGAAGTTTGCACATGCGCATTAACGATGGGGAAGAGATGTATTGATCCACGAAGGGAAGAGGATTTCCGAGAAATTGATTGCGTAATCGAAGGGGAGAGGATTTCCGAGAAATTGATTTACATAATCGAGGGGAATTATTGATTCACGAAAGGGGAATTAATTTGTTGTTAGAAATGACATCACTTGTTTCCTAGGAATTATACGGGACTCTAAAGAGATAAATAAATATTCTATTTTTTAAATACGGTTTCTTTGATCTTTAAGTCAGAGGGATAAATTGATACTCTATCGAAACCTTAATAGTGTAACTAGGAACATCTATGAGATGGTGAGATTAACGCGGGAAAGGGTTTCCTAGGAATTTCAAATGTGACAGCTCAGGGATGTCAAAACCAAAGGAACACCCAGAAATTACTTTTAGGGAATTATTTGGGCGAAACAGTTTGAGGCATTTTAGAAGATGATTTTAGAAGATGATTTAGAAGATGATTTGGGGTGAAACTCTGTGGTCATTATAATACGCAAGTTCCATTTGAACAGTGTTGTGATGTCCCCTACCCCAACCCCAACAACCCCCTACCCCTACCCCAACAACCCCCCTACCCTAACCCCAAAGGGCCCTACCCCAACCCCAAAGGGCCCTACCCCAACCCCAAAGGAACCCCCGGGCCCAAAAGGAACCCGGGACCCCAAAGGCCCCCGAGCCCCTAGAGCACCCAAATACCCCCCCCCCCCGGCCCCCAACTGCCCCCCATGCCCCCAAAGCCCCACCGAGCCCCCAGAATTTTTTAAAATACTTTTGAATCAATTTGTTTGCATGTCTGGGTTGGTGTTTGCAAGTCCAAGTATTTGTCTTTGTTGGTTTGTATATCTAAAGTGCCTGTCTTTCTCTGTTTGCATGTCTGATTCGATTTGTTTGCATCTCTGGGATTGGTGTTTCCAAGTCCAAGTATTTGTCTTTGTTGGTTTGTATACCTAAAGTGCATGTCTTTCTCTGTTTGCATGTCTGATTATATTTGTTTGCATGACTGGGTTGGTGTTTGCAAGTCCAAGTATTTGTCTTTGTTGATTTTTATATCTAAAGTGCCTGTCTTTCTCTGTTTGCATGTCTGATTCTATTTGTTTGCATGCCTGGGGTGGTGTTTGCAAGTTCAAGTATTTGTCTTTGTTGGTTTGTATATCTAAAGTGCCTGTCTTTCTCTGTTTGCATGTCTGATTCTATTTTTTTGCATGTCTGGGTTGATGGTTCCAAGTCCAAGAATTGATCTTTGTTGTTCTTTTTATCTAAAGTGTCTGTCTTTCTCTGTTTGCATGTCTGATTCTATCGGTTTGCATGTCTGGGTTGGTGTTTGCAAGTCCAAGTATTTGTCTTTGTTGGTTTGTATATCTAAAGTGCCTGTGTGTCTCTGTTTGCATGTCTGATTCTATTTGTTTACATGTCTGGGTTGGTGTTTCCAAGTCCAAGAAATTGTCTTTGTTGCGTTGTATATCTAAAGTGCCTGTCTTTCTCTGTTTGCATGTCTGATTCTATTTGTTTGCATGTCTTGGTTGATGTTTGCAAGTCCAAGAATTTGTCTTTGTTGGTTTGTATATCTAAAGTGCCTGTCATTCTCTGTTTGCATGTCTGATTCTATTTGTTTGCATGTCTGGGTTGATGTTTTGCAAGTCCAAATATTTTTCGTTGTTGGTTTGTATAACTATAGTTCTTGTGTTTCTCTGTTTGCATGTCTGATTAAATTTGTTGGTATGACTTTTCTGGCGTTCGCAAGTCATAGATTCTTTCGTTATTGTTTGGTACATAAAAAGTGCTTATCTTTATCTGTTTTAACTTCTGATTGTATATGTTTGTATATCTGGGTTGGTATTTGCAAGTACAAGAATTTGTCTTTGTATGTTTGTATATCTAAAGTGCCTTTCTTACTCTGTTTGCATGTCTGATTCTATTTGTTTGCATGTCTGGGTTGATGTTTGCAAGTCCAAGTATTTGTCTTTGTTGGTTTGTATATCTTAAGTGCATTTCTTTCTCTGTTTGCATGTCTGATTCTATTTGTTTGCATGTCTGGGCTGGTGTTTGCAAGTCCAAGTATCTGTCTTTGTCGCTTTGTAAATCTTAAGTGCCTATCTTTCTGTGTTTTCATGTCTGATTCTATTTGTTTGCATGTCTGGGTTGGTGTTTGCAAGTCCAAGTATTTGTCTTTGTTGCTTTGTATATCTAAAGTGCCTTTCTTTCTATGTTTGCATGTCTGATTCTATTTGTTTGGATGGCTGGGTTGATGTTTGCAAGTGCAAGTATTTGTCGTTGTTGGTTTGTATATCTAAAGTGCCTGTCTTACTCTGTTTGCATGTCTGATTCTATTTGTTTGCATGTCTGGGTTTGTTTTTGCAAGTCCAAGTATCTGTCTTTGTTGGTTTCTATATCTAAAGTGCCTGTCTTTCTCTGTGTATATGTCTATTTGTTTGCATGTGTAGGTTGATGTTTGCAAGTCCAGGAATTTGTCTTTGTCGGTTGGTATATCTAAAGTGCCTGTCTTTTTCTGTTTGCATGTCTGGGTTGGTGTTTACAAGTCCAAGTATTTGTCTTTGTTGGTTTGTATATCTAAAGTGCCTAGCTTTCTCTGTTTGCATGTCTGATTCTACTTGTTTGCATGTCGGGGTTGGTGTTTTCAAGTCCAAGTATTTGTCTTTGTTGGTTTGTATATCCAAAGTGCCTGTCTTTCTCTGTTTGCATGTCTGATTCTATTTGTTATGCATGTCTGGGTTGGTTTTTGCAAGTCCAAGTATTTGTCTTTGCTGGTTTGTATATCTAAAGTGCCTGTCTTTCTCTGTTTGCATGTCTGATTATATTTGTTTGCATGTTTGGGTTGGTGTTTTGAAGTCCAAGTATTTGTCTTTGTTGGTTTGTATATCTAAAGTGCGTTTCTTTTTCTGTTTGCATGTCTGATTCTATTTGTTTGAATGTCTGGGTTTGTGTTTTCAAGTCAAAGTATTTTTCTTTGTTGGTTTGAATATCTAAATTGCCTGACTTAATCTGTTTGTATTTCTGATTCTATTTGTTTGGATGTCTGGGCTGGTGTTTGCAAGTCCAAGTATTTGTCATTATTGGTTTGTATATCTAAATTGCCTGTCTTTCTCTGTTTGCATTGCTGATTCTATTTGTTTGCATGTCTGGGTTGGTGTTTGCAAGTCCAAGGCTAAATTAAGTTAGGTTAGATTAGGTTAGGTTAGGTTAGGTTAGCATACATACGCGCCCGTATGTTTTGCTACAACCGCAAGCATGCATAGTGAGAGAGAAATGCAAAGTCGACCTGCGGGAATTTTCCGGCGAGTATGGTTAGGTTAGGTTAGGCTAGATTAATTTAGGTTAGGTTAGGTTAGTTTAGGCTAGATTAAGTTATGTTAGTTTAGGTTAGGTTAAGTTGGGTTAGGTTTGGTTAGCCTACGTCCGCGCGCGTACGTAGGCTAACCTAACCTAACTTAACCTAACCTAACCTAACCTAACTTAATCTAGCTTAACCTAACGTACGCGCGCGTAAGTAGGCTAACCTATCCTAACCTAACTTAACCTAACCTAAACTAACCTAACATAATCTAGCCTAACCTAACCTAAATTAATCAAGCCTAACCTAACCATACTCGCCGGAAAATCTCCGCAGGTCAACTTTGTATTTCTCTCTCACTATGCATGCTTGCGGTTGTAGCAAAACGTACGCGCGCGTATGTATGCCAACCTAACTTAACCTAACCTAATCTAACCTAACTTAATCTAGCCTTGGACTTGCAAACACCAACCCAGACATGCAAACAAATAGAATCAGACATGCAAACAGAGAAAGACAGGCACTTTAGATATACAAACCAACAATGAGAGATACTTGGACTTCCGAACACCAACCCAGACATGCAAACAAATAGAATCAGACATGCAAACAGAGAAAGACAGGCACTTTAGATATACAAACCAACAAAGAAAAATACTTGGACTTGACAACACCAACCCAGACATGCAAACAAACAGAATCAGACATGCAAACAGAGAAAGATAGGCACTTTAGATATACAAACCAACAAAGACAAATACTTGGACTTGTAAACACAAACCCAGACATTCAAAAAAATAAAATCAGACATGTATATTGAGAAAGACAGACACTTTAGATATAGAAACAAATAAAGAAATATACTTGGCCTTGAAAACAGCAACCCCGACATGCAAACATGTAGAATCCGACATGCAAACCGATATAGAGAGGCACTTTAGATGTAAAAACCAACAAAGACAAATACTTGGACTTTCAAACAACAATTCAGACATGCAAACAGAGAAGGACAGGCACTTTAGATATACAAACCGACAAAGACAAATTCTGTGACTTGCAAACATCAACCCATACATGCAAACGAATAGAATCAGACATGTAAACAGAGAAAGGCAGGCACTTTAGATATACAAACCAACAAAGACAGATACTTGGACTTGCAAACACCAACCCAGACATGAAAACAAATAGAATCAGACACGCAAACAGAGAAAAATAGTCTACTTAGATAAACAAACCAACAAAGACAAATACTTGGAGTTGTAAAAACCGACCCAGACATGCAAACAAATAAAATCAGACATGTAAACAGACAAAGATATGCACTTTAGATATACAAAACAACAAAGACAGATACTTGGACTTGCACACACCAACCCAGACATGCACACAAATAGAATCAGACATTCAAACAGACAAAGACAGGCACTTTATATATACACACCAAGAAAGACAAATACATGGACTTGCAAACACCAACCCTGACATGCATAAAAATAGAATCAGACATGTAAACAGAGAAACACAGGCACTTTAGATATACAAACCAACAATGACAAATACTTGGACTTGCAAACACCAGCCCAGACATGCAAACAAATAGAATAAGACATGCAAACAGAGAAAGACAGGCACTTTAGATATACAAACCAACAAAGATAAATACTTGGACTTGCGAAACACCAACTCAGACATGCAAACAAATAGAATCAGACATGCAAACAGAGAAAGACATACACTTTAGATATAAAAACCAACAAAGACAAAAACATGGACTTGCAAACACCAACCCAGACATGCAAACAAATAGAATCAGACATGCAAACAGAGAAAGACAGGCACTTTAGATATATAAACCAACAAAGACAGATACTTGGACTTGCAAACACCAACCCTGATATGCAAACAAATACAATCAGACATGCAAACAGAGAAAGACAGGCACTTTAGATATACAAACCAACAAAGACAAATTCTTGGACTTGCAAACACCAACCCAGACATGCAAACAAATACAATCAGACATGCAAACAGAGAAACACAGGCACTATAGATATACAAACCAAAAAAGACAAAAACTAGTACTTTCAAAAACCAACCCAGACATGCAAACAAATAGAATCAGACATACAAACAGAGAAAGACAGGCACTTTAGATATATAAACCAACAAAGACAGATACTTGGATATGCAAACACCAACCCTGACATGCAAACAAATAGAATCAGACATGCAATTAGAGAAAGACAGGCACTTTAGATATACTAACCAACAAAGAAAAATACTTGGAATTTCAAACACCAACCCAGATATGCAAACAAATAGAATCAGACATGCAAAAAGAGAAAGACAGGCACTTTAGATATACAAACCAACAAAGACAAATACTTGGACTTGCAAACACCAACCCAAACATGCAAACAAATAGAATCAGACATGCAAACAGAGAAAGATAGGCACTTTAGATATACAAACCAACAAATTTCTTCTTTTCCATGTTTTTAAATTTTTGGGCCCTCCTCGTACCTGAAAGGTTCTGGACTGCCAAGAACACATTTCTGCCTAATATTGCCTCTTTGTGTAAGCACCTATGATTTTCGTTTTCCTTTTCATCTTGTCACTTTTTCCTGCCTTTGTTCCTTTTCCTTTCTTTCCATTTTTACTCCCCCATATAAATTTACGACCAGTCCCCATCATATTGAGACATGTTAAGAAAACAATTCTTAATTCTTAATATGCAAAATAATCCTAGTTAATATATTTTCCTGGGGGGGGGGGATACCTTTATTCTCACTATTTTCACTGTTGTACATTTTTTTTTAAAAAAAATTCTGAAAAAAAACATAATTGACTGCACTTATCCGTTTTAAAATATTCTATAGCATGTAAGCCTACTTAATAAATTTAGGTTAGGTTAATATTAATACATTTAGGTTAGGTTAGGTTAGATTAGCTATATGGCTCTTGGGTGTTTATTTTATAAACGATTTTCAAGACTTGGAGAAAAGACAAAATATTGAAAAATGCGATTGAAATAAGTAGAAAGGCCCCTATTGATCCCATCCCACACCACTACTGCCATCTACAATTTAGTCTAATGCTGACGGGATATAATTTATTCAAGAATTATCGATCGAGTCTAATGAGGTCAAGGTCGATTTATTTGTTGTTTTCAAGTGTATTGTCTCCGGAGTGAAGTTTGCACATGCGCATTAACGATGGGGAAGAGATGTATTGATCCACGAAGGGAAGAGGATTTCCGAGAAATTGATTGCGTAATAGAAGAGGAACTAAATTTCCGAGAAATTGATTGCGTAATCGAAGGGGAGAGGATTTCCGAGAAATTGATTTACATAATCGAGGGGAATTATTGATTCACGAAAGGGGAATTAATTTGTTGTTAGAAATGACATCACTTGTTTCCTAGGAATTATACAAAACTCTAAAGAGATAAATAAATATTCTATTTTTTAAATACGGCTTCTTTGATATTTAAGTCAGAGGGATAAATTGATATTCTATCGAAACCTTAATAGTGTAACTAGGAACATCTATGAGATGGTGAGATTAACGCGGGAAAGGGTTTCCTAGGAATTTCAAATGTGACAGCTCAGGGATGTCAAAACCAAAGGAACACCCAGAAATTACTTTTAGGGAATTATTTGGGCGAAACAGTTTGAGGCATTTTAAAAGATGATTTTAAGAAGATGATTTAGAAGATGATTTGGGGTGAAACTCTTTGGTCGTTATAATACGCAAGTTCCATTTGAGCAGTGTTGTGATGTCCCCTACCCCAACCCCAACAACCTCCCTACCCCTACCCCAACAACCCCCCTACCCTAACCCCAAAGGGCCCTACCCCAACCCCAAAGGGCCCTACCCCAACCCCAAAGGAACCCCCGGGCCCAAAGGAACCCGGGACCCCAAAGGCCCCCGAGCCCCTAGAGCACCCAAATTCCCCCCCCAGCCCCCAACTGCCCCCCATGCCCCCAAAGCCCCACCGAGCCCCCAGAATTTTTTAAAATACTTTTGAATCAATTTGTTTGCATGTCTGGGTTGGTGTTTGCAAGTCCAAGTATTTGTCTTTGTTGGTTTGTATATCTAAAGTGCCTGTCTTTCTCTGTTTGCATGTCTGATTCGATTTGTTTGCATCTCTGGGATTGGTGTTTCCAAGTCCAAGTATTTGTCTTTGTTGGTTTGTATACCTAAAGTGCATGTCTTTCTCTGTTTGCATGTCTGATTATATTTGTTTGCATGACTGGGTTGGTGTTTGCAAGTCCAAGTATTTGTCTTTGTTGATTTGTATATCTAAAGTGCCTGTCTTTCTCTGTTTGCATGTCTGATTCTATTTGTTTGCATGACTGGGGTGGTGTTTGCAAGTTCAAGTATTTGTCTTTGTTGGTTTGTATATCTAAAGTGCCTGTCTTTCTCTGTTTGCATGTCTGATTCTATTTTTTTGCATGTCTGGGTTGATGTTTCCAAGTCCAAGAATTGATCTTTGTTGGTTTTTTTATCTAAAGTGTCTGTCTTTCTCTGTTTGCATGTCTGATTCTATCGGTTTGCATGTCTGGGTTGGTGTTTGCAAGTCCAAGTATTTGTCTTTGTTGGTTTGTATATCTAAAGTGCCTGTGTGTCTCTGTTTGCATGTCTGATTCTATTTGTTTACATGTCTGGGTTGGTGTTTCCATTTCCAAGTATTTTTATTTGTTGCTTTGTATATCTAAAGTGCCTGTCTTTCTCTGTTTGCCTGTCTGATTCTATTTGTTTGCATGTCTTGGTTGGTGTTTGCAAGTACAATTATTTGTCTTTGTCGGTTTGTATATCTAAAGTGCCTGTCTTTCTCAGTTTGAATGTCTGATTCTATTTTTGTGCATGTCTGGGTTGGTGTTTGCAAGTCCAAATATTTTTTTTTGTTGGTTTGCATATATATAGTATCTATCTTCCTCTGGCTGCTTGTCTGATTCTACTTGTTTACATGTCTGGGTTGGTGTTTGTAAGTCCAAGTATTTGTCTTTGTTGGTTTGTACATCTAAAGTGCCTATCTTTCTCTTTTTGCATGTCTGATTCTATTTGTTTGTATATCTGGGTTGGTGTTTGCAAGTCCAAGTATTTGTCTTTGTATGTTTGTATATCTAAAGTGCCTTTCTTTCTCTGTTTGCATGTCTGATTCTATTTGTTTGCATGTCTGGGTTGATGTTTGCAAGTCCAAGTATTTGTCTTTGTTGGTTTGTATATCTAAAGTGACTGTCTTTCTCTGTTTGCATGTCTAATTCTATTTGTTTGCATGTCTGGGTTGAAGTTTGCAAGTCCAAGTATTTGTCTTTGTTGGTTTATATATATAAAGTGCCTGTCTTTCTCTCTGTGCATGTCTGATTCTATTTGTTTGCATGTCTGGGTTGGTGTTTGCAAGTCCAAGTATTTGTCTTTGTTGGTTTGTATATCTAAAGTGCCTGTCTTTCTCTGTTTGCATGTCTGATTCTATTTGTTTGCATGTCGGGGTTGGTGTTTGCAAGTCCAAGTATTTGTCTTTGTTGGTTTGTATATCTAAAGTGCCTGTCTTTCTATGTTTGCATGTCTGGGTAGGTGTTTACAAGTCCAAGTATTTGTCGTTGTTGGTTTGTATATCTAAAGTGCCTGTCTTTCTATGTTTGAATGTCTGATTCTATTTGTTTGCATGTCTGGGTTGGTGTTTGGAAGTCCATGTGTTTGTCTTTGTTGGTTTGTATATCTAAATTGCCTGTCTTTCCCTGTTTGTGTGTCTGATTCTATTTTATCACATATCTGGGTTGGTGTTTGCAAGTCCAACTATTTGTCTTTGTTGGTTTGTATATCTAAAGTGCATATCTTTCTCTGTTTGCATGTCTGATTCTATTTGTTTGCATGTCTGGGTTGGTGTTTGCAGTTCCAAGTATTTGTCTTTTTTGGTTTGTATATCTAAAATGCCTGTCTTTCTCTGTTCCTATGTCTGATTCTATTTCTTTGCATGTCTGGGTTGATGTTTGCAAGTCCAAGTATTTGTCTTTGTTGGTTTGTATATCTAAAGTTTGCATATCTCTGTTTGCATGTCTGATTCTATTTGTTTGCATGTCTGGGTTGATGTTTGCAAGTCCAAGTATTTGTCTTTGTTGGTTTGTATATCTAAAGTGCCTGTGTTTCTCTGTTTGCATGTCTGATTCTATCTGTTTGCATATCAGGGTTGGTGTTTGCAAGTCCAAGTATTTGTCTATGTTGGTTTGTATATCTAAAGTGGCTGTCTTTCTCTTTTTGCACGTCTGATTCTATTTGTTCGCATGTCTGGGTTGGTGTTTGCAAGTCCAAGTATTTGTCTTTGATGGTGTGTATATCTAAAGTGCCTATCTTTCTCTTTTTGCATGTCTGATTCTATTTGTTTGCGTGTCTGGGTTGGTGTTTGCAAGTCCAAGTATCTGTCTTTGTTGGTTTATATATCTAAAGTGCCTGTCTTTCTCTGTTTGCATGTCTGATTCTATTTGTTTACCTGTCTGGGTTGGTGTTTGCAAGTCCAAGTATTTGTCTTTGTTGGTTTTTATATCTAAATTGCGTGTGTTTCTCTGTGCGAATGCCGTATTCTACTTATTTACTTTTCGTGACTGTTGATTTTAAGTCCATTTATTTGAAGTATTTGGTTTATATATATAAAGTGCCTGTCTTTCCCAGTTTACATGTCTGATTCTATTTGTTTGCATGTCAGGGTTGGTATTTGCAAGTCCAAGTATTTGTCTTTGATGGTTTGTATATCTAGAGTGCCTGTCTTTCTCTGTTTGCATGTCTGATTCTATTTGTTTGCATGTCTGGGTTGGTGTTTGCAAGTCAAAGTATTTATCTTTGATGGTTTGTATATCTAAAGTGCCTGTCTTTCTCTGTTTGAATGTCTGATTATATTTGTTTGCATGTCTGAGTTGGTGTTTTGCAAGTCCAAGTATTTATCTTTGTTGGTCTGTATATCTAAACTGCCTGTCTTTCTCTGTTTGCATGTCTGATTCTATTTGTTTGCATGTTTGGGTTTGGGTTTTGCAAGTCCAAGTATTTGTCATTGTTGGTTTGTATATCTAAAGTGCCTGTCTTTCTCTGTTTACATGTCTGATTCTATTTGTTTCCATATCAGGGCTGGTGTTTGCAAGTCCAAGTATTTGTCTTTGTTGGTTTGTATATCTAAAGTGCCTGTCTTTCTCTGTTTGAATGTCTGATTCTATTTGTTTGCATGTCTGGGTTGTTGTTTTTAAGTCCAAGAATCTGTCATTGCTCGTTTGTATTTCTATAGTGCATATCTATATATGTTTGATTGTATGATTCTAATTGTTTGAATGTCTGGGGTTGTGTTTGCAAGTCCTAGTATTTGTCTTTGTTGCTTTGTATATCTAAAGTGCCTTTCTTTCTATGTTTGTATGTCTGATTCTATTTGTTTGGATGTCTGGGTTGATGTTTGCAAGTGCAAGCATTTGTCGTTGTTGGTTTGTAAATCTAAAGTGCCTGTCTTTCTCTGTTTACATGTCTGATTCAATTTGTTTGCATGTCTGGGTTGATGTTTGCAAGTCCAAGAATTTGTCTTTGTCGGTTTGTATATCTAAAGTGCCTGTCTTTCTCTGTTTGCATATCAGGTTTGGTGTTTGGACGTCCAAGTATTTCTCTTTGTTGGTTTGTATATCTAAAGTGCCTGTCTTTCTCTGTTTGCATGTCTGATTCTATTTGTTTGCTTGTCTGGGTTGATGTTTGCAAGTCCAAGTATATGTCTTTGATGGTTTATATTTATAAAGTGCCTATCTTTCTCTGTTTACAAGTCTGATTCTATTTGTTTGTATGTTTGTGCTGGTGTTTGCAGGTCCAAGTATGTGTCTTTGTTGTTTTGTATATCTAAAGTGCCTTTCTTTCTATGTTTTTATGTCTGATTCTATTTGTTTGGATGTCTGGGTTGATGTTTGCAAGTGCAAGTATTTGTCGTTGTTGGTTTGTATATCTAAAGTGCCTGTCTTCCTCTGTTTGCATGTCTGATTCTATTTGTTTGCATGTCTGGGTTTGTGTTTGCAAGTCCAAGTATCTGTCTTTGTTGGTTTATATATCTAAAGTGCCTGTCTTTCTCTGTTTACATGTCTGATTCTATTTGTTTGGATGTCTAGGTTGATGTTTGCAAGTCCAAGAATGTTTCTTTGTAGGTTTGTATATATAAAGTGTCTGTATATCTCTGTTTGCATGTCTGATTCTATTTGTTTGCATGTCTGGGTTGGTGTTTGCAAGTCCAAGTATCTATCTTTGTTGCTTTGTATATCTAAAGTGCCTATCTTTCTATGTTTGCATGTCTGATTCTATTTGTTTGGATGTCTGGGTTGATGTTTGCAAGTGCAAGTATTTGTCTTCGTTGGTTTGTATATCTAAAGTGCCTGTCTTACTCTGTTTGCATGTCTGATTCTATTTGTTTGCATGTCTGGGTTTGTTTTTGCAAGTCCAAGTATATGTCTTTGTTGTTTTGTATATCTAAAGTGCCTGTCTTTCTCTGTTTACATGTCTGATTCAATTTGTTTGCATGTCTAGGTTGATGTTTGCAAGTCCAAGAATTTGTCTTTGTCGGTTTGTATATCTAAAGTGCCTGTCTTTTTCTGTTTGCATGTCTGGCTTGGTGTTTGCAAGTCCAAGTATTTGTCTTTGTTGGTTTGTATATCTAAAGTGCCTCGCTTTCTCTGTTTGCATGTCTGATTCTACTTGTTTGCATGTCGGGGTTGGTGTTTTCAAGTCCAAGTATTTGTCTTTGTTGGTTTGTATATCTAAAGTGCCTGTCTTTCTCTGTTTGCATGTCTGATTCTATTTGTTTGCATGTCTGGGTTGGTGTTTGCAAGTCCAAGTATTTGTCTTTGTTGCTTTGTATATCTAAAGTGCATGTCTTTTTCTGTTTGCATGTCCGATTCTATTTGTTTGCATGTCCGGGTTTGTGTTTGCAAGTCCAAGTATTTGTCTTTGTTGGTTTTTATATCTAAAGTGCCTGTCTTTCTCTGTTTGCATGTCTGATTCTATTTGTTTGCATGTCTGGGTTGGTGTTTGCAAGTCCAAGTATCTGTCATTATTGGTTTGTATATCTAAAGTGCCTGTCTTTCTCTGTTTGCATGTCTGATTCTATTTGTTTGCATGTCTGGGTTGGTGTTTGCAAGTCCAAGGCTAGATTAAGTTAGGTTAGATTAGGTTAGGTTAGGTTAGCATACATACGCGCCCGTATGTTTTGCTACAACCGCAAGCATGCATAGTGAGAGAGAAATGCAAAGTCGACCTGCGGGAATTTTCCGGCGAGTATGGTTAGGTTAGGTTAGGCTAGATTAATTTAGGTTAGGTTAGGTTAGTTTAGGCTAGATTAAGTTAGGTTAGATTAGGTTAGGTTAAGTTGGGTTAGGTTAGGTTAGCCTACGTACGCGCGCGTACGTGGGCTAACCTAACTTAACCTAACCTAATCGAACCTAACTTAATCTAGCTTAACCTAACGTACGCGCGCGTACGTAGGCTAACCTAACCTAACTTAACTTAACCTAATCTAACCTAACTTAATCTAGCCTAACCTAACCTAACTTAATCTAGCCTAACCTAGCCTAACCATACTCGCCGGAAAATCCCCGCAGGTCAAATTTGTATTTCTCTCTCACTATGCATGCTTGCGGTTGTAGCAAAACGTACGCGCCCGTATGTAGGCTAACCTAACTTAACCTAACCTAATCTAACCTAACTTAATCTAGACTTGGACTTGCAAAAACCAACCCAGACATGCAAACAAATAGAATCAGACGTGCAAACAGAGAAAGACAGGCACTTTAGATATGCAAACCAACAAAGACAAATACTTGGACTTCCGAACACCAACCCAGACATGCAAACAAATAGAATCAGACATGCAAACAGTGAAAGACAGGAACTTTAGATATACAAACCAACAAAGAAAAATACTTGGACTTGCCAACACCAACCCAGACATGCAAACAAATAGAATCAGAAATGCAAACAGAGAAAGACAGGCACTTTAGATATACAAACCAACAAAGACTAATACTTGGACTTGTAAACACCAGCCCAGACATTCAAACAAATAGAATCAGACATGCATATTGAGAAGGACAGGCACTTTAGATATACAAACCAGCAAAGACAAATACTTGGACTTGCAAACACCAACCCCGACATGCAAACAAGTAGAATCAGACATGCAAACAGAGAAAGATAGGCACTTTAGATATACAAACCAACAAAGACAAATACTTGGACTTGCAAACACCAACCCAGACATGCAAACGGAGAAAGACAGGCACTTTAGATATACAAACCGACAAAGACAAATTCTGGGACTTGCAAACATCAACCCAGACATGCAAACAAATAGAATCAGACATGTAAACAGAGCAAGGCAGGCACTTTAGGTATACAAACCAACAAAGACAGATACTTGGACTTGCAAACACCAACCCAGACATGCAAACAAATAGAATCAGACATACAAACAGAGAAAGACAGGCACTTTAGATATACAAACCAACAAAGACAAATACTTGGACTTGCAAACACCAACCCAGACATGCAAACAAATAGAATCAGACATGCAAACATAGAAAGAAAGGCACTTTAGATATACAAAGCAACAAAGACAAATACTTGGACTTGCAAACACCAACCCAGACATACAAACAGATAAAGATAGGCACTTTAGATATACAAACCAACAAAGACAAATACTTGGACTTGCAAACAACAACCCAAACATGCAAACAAATATAATGAGACATGAAAACAGAGAAAGACAGGCACTATAGATATATAAAGCAACAACGACAAATACTTGGACTTGCAAACACCAACCCTGACATGCAAAAAAATAGAATCAGACATGTAAACAGAGAAATACAGGCACTTTAGATATACAAACCAACAATGACAAATACCTGGACTTGCAAACACCAACCCAGACATGCAAACAAATAGAATCAGACATGCAAACAGAGAAAGACAGGCACTTTAGATATACAAACCAACAAAAATAAATACTTGGAGTTGCAAAACACCAACTCAGACATGCAAACAAATAGAATCAGACATGCAAACAGAGAAAGATAGGCACTTTAGATATACAAACCAACAAAGAAAAATACTTGGACTTGCAAACATCAACACAGACATGAAAACAAATATAATCATAAATGCAAACAGAGACATACATAAACTTTAGAAATATAAATGTACAAAGACAAATACTTAGACTTGCAAACACCGACCCAGATACGCACACAAATAGAATATGCCATGCAAACAGAGAAATACAGTTACTTTAGATATACAAACCAACAAAGACAAATACTTGGACTTGCAAACACCAACCCAGACATGCAAACAAATAGAATCAGACATGCAAACAGAGAAAGACAGGCATTTTAGATATTCAAACGAACAAAGACAAATACCTGGACTTGCAAACACCAACCCAGAAAAACAAAAAAATATATTCATATATTAAAACAGAAAAAAACATGCACTTTAGATAAACAAACCAACAAATAAAAATACTTGTACTTGCAAACAACAACCCACACATGCCAACAAATAGAATCAGACACGCAAACAGTGAAAGATATGCACTTTAGATATACAAACCAAAAAATTTCTTCTTTTCCATGTTTTTAAATTTTTGGGCCCTCCTCGTACCTGAAAGGTTCTTGACTGCCAAGAACACATTTCTGCCTAATATTACCTCTTTGTGTAAGCACCTATGATTTTCGTTTTCCTTTTCATCTTGTCACTTTTTCCTTTCTTTGTTCCTTTTCCTTTCTTTCCATTTTTACTCCCCCATATAAATTTACGACCAGTCCCCATCATAATGAGACATGTTAAGAAAACAATTCTTACTTCTTAATATGCAAAATAATCCTAGTTAATATATTTTCCTGGGGGGGGGGCACCTTTATTCTCACTGTTTTCACTGTTGTACATTTTTTTTAACAAAATTCTGAAAAAAAAACATAATTGACTGCACTTCTCCGTTTTAAAATATTCTATAGCATGTAAGCCTACTTAATAAATTTAGGTTAGGTTAATATTAATAAATTTAGGTTAGGTTAGGTTAGATTAGCTATATGGCTCTTGTGTGTTTATTTTATAAACGATTTTCAAGACTTAGAGAAAAGACAAAATATTGAAAAATGCGATTGAAATAAGTAGAAAGGCCCCTATTGATCCCATCCCACACCACTGCTGCCATCTACAATTTAGTCTAATGCTGACGGGATATAATTTATTCAAGAATTATCGATCGAGTCTAATGAGGTCAAGGTCGATTTATTTGTTGTTTTCAAGTGTATTGTCTCCGGAGTGAAGTTTGCACATGCGCATTAACGATGGGGAAGAGATGTATTGATTCACGAAGGGGGGTGAATTTCCGAGAAATTGATTGCGTAATCGAAGGGGAACTAAATTTCCGAGAAATTGATTGCGTAATCGAAGGGGAAAGAATTTTCAAGAAAATGATTGCGTAATTGAAGGGGAGAGGTTTTCCGAGAAATTGATTTACATAATTGAGGGGAATTTATTTGTTGTTAGAAATGACATCACTTGTTTCCTAGGAATTATACGGGACTCTAAAGAGATAAATAAATATTCTATTTTTTAAATACGGTTTCTTTGATCTTTAAGTCAGAGGGATAAATTGATACTCTATCGAAACCTTAATAGTGTAGCTAGGAACATCTATGAGATGAAGAGATTAACGCGGGAAAGGGTTTTCTAGGAATTTCAAATGTGACAGCTCAGGGATACCAAAACAAAAGGAACACGCAGAAATTACTTTTAGGGAATTATTTGGGCGAAACAGTTTGAGGCATTTTAGAAGATGATTTTAGAAGATGATTTAGAAGATGATTTGGGGTGAAACTCTGTGGTCGTTATAATACGCAAGTTCCATTTGAACAGTGTTGTGATGTCCCCTACCCCAACCCCAACAACCCCCCTATCCCTACCCCAACAACCCCGCTACCCTAACCCCAAAGGGCCCTACCCCAACCCCAAAGAGCCCTACCCCAACCCCAATGGGCACCCCGGGCCCCAAACGCACCCGGGACCCCAAAGGCCCCCGAGCCCCCAAAGCTCCCAAACCCCCCCCCCCCCCCCCGCCCCCGCCCCCCGGTCCCCAACTGCCCCCCATGCCCCCAAAGCCCCACCGAGCCCCCAGAATTTTTTAAAATACTTTTTTGAATCAATTTGTTTGCATGTCTGGGTTGGTGTTTCCAAGTCCAAGTATTTGTCTTTGGTGGTTTGTATATCTAAAGTGCCTGTCTTTCTCTGTTTGCATGTCTGATTCGATTTGTTTGCATGTCTGGGATTGTTGTTTCCAAGTCCAAGTATTTGTCTTTGTTGATTTTTATATCTAAAGTGCCTGTCTTTCTCTGTTTGCATGTCTGATTCTATGTTTGCATGCCTGGGTTGATGTTTGCAAGTCCAAGTATTTGTCTTTGTTGATTTGTATATCTAAATTGCCAGTCTTTCTCTGTTTGCATGTCTGATTCTATTTTTTTGAATGTCTGGGTTGGTGTTTGCAAGTTCAAGTATTTGTCTTTGTGGGTTTGTATATCTAAACTGCCTGTCTTTCTCTGTTTGCATGTCTGATTCTATTTTTTTGCATGTCTGGGTTGATGTTTTCAAGTCCAAGAATTGATCTTTGTTGGTTTTTTTATCTAAAGTGCCTGTCTTTCTCTGTTTGCATGTCTGATTCTATCGGTTTGCATGTCCGAATTGGTGTTTGCAAGTCCAAGTATTTTTCTTTGTTGGTTTGTATATCTAAAGTGCCTGTGTTTCTCTGTTTGCATGTCTGATTCTATTTGTTTACATGTCTGGGTTGGTGTTTCCATGTCCAAGAATTTGTCTTTGTTGCGTTGTATATCTAAAGTGCCTGTCTTTCTCTGTTTGCCTGTCTGATTCTATTTGTTTGCATGTCTTGGTTGGTGTTTGCAAGTCCAAGTATTTGTCTTTGTCGGTTTGTATATCTAAAGTGCCTGTCTTTCTCTGTTTTCATGTCTGATTCTATTTGTTTGCATGTCTGGGTTTGTGTTTTGAAAGTCAAAGTATTTTTCTTTGTTGTTTTGTATATCTAAAGTGCATGTCTTTCTCTGTTTGCATGTCTGATTCTATTTGTTTGCATGTCTGGGTTGGTGTTTGCAAGTCCAAGTATTTGTCTTTGTTGGTTTGTATATCTAAAGTGCTTATCTTTCTCTGTTTGCATGTCTGATTCTATTTGTTTACATCTCTGGGTTGGTGTTTGCAAGTCCAAGTATTTGTCTTTGTATGTTTGTATATCTAAAGTGCCTGTCTTACTCTGTTTGCATGTCTGATTCTATTTGTTTGCATGTCTGGGTTGATGTTTGCAAGTCCAAGTATTTGTCTTTGTTGGTTTGTATATCTAAAGTGACTGTCTTTCTCTGTTTGCATGTCTGATTATATTTGTTTGCATGTCTGGGTTGATGTTTGCAAGTCCAAGTATTTGTCTTTGTTGGTTTGTATATATAAAGTGCCTGTCTTTCTCTGTTTGCATGTCTGATTCTATTTGTTTGCATGTCTGGGTTCGTGTTTGCAAGTCCAAGTATTTGTCTTTGTTGTTTTGTATATCTAAAGTGCCTGTCTTTCTCTGTTTGCATGTTTGATTCTATTTGTTTGCATGTCGGGGTTGGTGTTTGCAAGTCCAAGTATTTGTCTTTGTTGGTTTGTATATCTAAAGTGACTGTCTTTCTCTGTTTGAATGTCTGAGTTGGTGTTTTCAAGTCCAGGTATTTGTCTTTGTTTGTTTGTATATCTAAAGTGCCTGTCTTTCTATGTTTGAATGTCTGATTCTATTTGTTTGCATGTCGGGGTTGGTGTTTGGAAGTCCATGTGTTTGTCTTTGTTGGTTTGTATATCTAAAGTGCCTGTCTTTCCCTGTTTGTGTGTCTGATTCTATTTGATCGCATATCTGGGTTGGTTTTTGCAAGTCCAACTATTTGTCTTTGTTGGTTTGTATATCTAATGTGCATATCTTTCTCTGTTTGCATGTCTGATTCTATTTGTTTGCATGTCTGGGTTGGTGTTTGCAAGTCCAAGTATTTGTCATTTTTGGTTTGTATATCTAAAATGCCTGTCTTTCTCTGTTCGCATGTCTGATTCTATTTCTTTGCATGTCTGGGCTGATGTTTGCAAGTCCAAGTATTTGTCTTTGTTGGTTTGTATATCTAAAGTGACTGTCTTTCTCTGTTTGCATGTATGATTCTATTTGTTTGCATGTCTGGGTTGATGTTTGCAAGTCCAAGTATTTGTCTTTGTTGGTTTCTATATCTAAAGTGCCTGTGTTTCTCTCTTTGCATGTCTGATTCTATTTGTTTGCATATTTGGGTTGGTGTTTGCAATTCCAAGTATTTGTCGTTGTTGGTTTGGATATCTAAAGTGCCTGTCTTTCTCTGTTTGAATGTCTGATTATATTTGTTTTCATGTCTGGGTTGGTGTTTTCAAGTCCAAGTATATGTATTTGTTTTTTTGTATATCTAAATTGCCTGTCTTTCTCTGTTTGTGTGTCTGATTCTATTTGATTACAAGTCTGGGTTGGTGTTTGCAAGTCCAAGTATCTGTCATTGTTAGTTTGTATATTTAAAGTGCCTGTCTTTCTTTGTTTGCATGTCTGATTCTATTTGTTTGCATGTCTGGGTTGGTGTTTGCAAGTCCAAGGCTAGATTAAGTTAGGTTAGATTAGGTTAAGTTAGGTTAGCAGACATACGCGCGCGTAAGTTTTGCTACAACCGCAAGCATGCACAGCGAGAGAGAAATACAAAGTTGACCTGCGGGGATTTTCCGGCGAGTATGGTTAGGTTTGGTTAGGCAATATTAAGTTAGGTTAGGTTAGGCTAGATTAAGTTTGGTTAGATTAGGTTAGGTTTAGTCAGGTTAGGTTAGGTTAGCCTACGTACGCGCGCGTACGTAGGCTAACCTAACTTAACCTAATCTAACCTAACATAATCTAGCCTAACCTGACCATAACTTAATCTAACCTAACCTAACCATACTCGCTGGAAAATCCCCGCAGGTCGACTTTGTATTTCTCTCTCACTATGCATACTTGGGGTTAGCAAAACGTACGCGCGCGTATGTATGCTAACCTAACCGAACTTAACCTAACCTAATCTAACCTAACTTAATCTAGCCTTGGAGTTGCAAACACCAACCCAGACATGCAAACAAATAGAATCAGACATAGAAACAGAGAAAGACAGGCACTTTAGATATACAAACCAACAATGACAGATACTTGGACTTGCAAACACCAACCTAGACATACAAGAAAATAGAAACAGACATGCAAACAGAGAAAGACAAGCACTTTAGATATACAAACCAACAAATACAAATACTTGGACTTGCAAACACCATCCAAGACAGGCAAACAAATAGAATCAGACATGCAAACAGAGAAAGACATGCACTTTAGATATACAAAGCAACAAGGACAAATACTTGGACTTGCAAACACCAACCCAGACATACAAACAAATAAAATCAGACGCGCAAACAGAGAAAGACAGGCAGTTTAGATATACAAACCAACAAAAACAAATACTTGGACTTGCAAACACCAACCCAGACATGCAAACAAATAGAATCAGACATGCCAACAGAGAAAGACAGGAACTTTTGATATAAAAACCAACAAAGAAAAATACTTTGTATTGCAAACAGTAGCCCAGACATGCAACAAAATAGAATCAGACATGCAAACAGAGAAAGAAAGGCACTTTAAATATACAAACAAACAAAGACAAATACTTGGACTTGCAAACACCAACCCAGACATGCAAAAAATTAGAATCAGACATGCAAAAAGAGAAAGATAGGCACTTTAGATATACAAACAAACAAAGACAAATACTTGGACTTGCAAACACCAACCCAGACATACATACAGAGAAAGACAGGCACTTTAGATATACAAACCGACAAAGACAAATTCTTGGACTTGCAAACATCAACCCAGACATGCAAACAAATAGAATCAGACATGTAAACAGAGAAAGACAGGCACTTTAGAAATACAAACCAACAAAGACAGATACTTGGACTTGCAAACACCTTCCCAGACATGCAAACAAATAGATTCAGACATTAATACAGAGAAAGACAGGCACTTTACATATACAAACCAACAACGACAAATACTTGGACTTGCAAACATCAACCCAGACATGCAAACAAATAGAATCAGACATGCAAACATAGAAAGACAGGCACTTTAGATATACAAAGCAACAAAGACAAATACTTGGACTTGCAAACACTAATCCAGACATGCAGACAAATAGAATCAGATACGCAAACAGAGAAAGATAGGCACTTAAGATATACAAACCAACAAAGACATATACTTGGACTTGCAAACAACAACCCTGACATGCAAACGAATAGAATCAGACATACAAACAGAGAAAGACAGACACTTTAGATATACAAAGCAACAATGGCAAATACTTGGACTTGCAAACACCAACCCAGACATGCATACAAATAGAATCAGACATGCAAACAGAGAAAGACAGGCACTTTAGATATACAAACCAACAAAGATAAATACTTGGACTTGCAAAACACGAACTCAGACATGCAAACAAATAGAATCAGACATGCAAGCAGAGAAAGACAGGCACTTTAGATATACAAACCAACAAAGACAAATACTTGGACTTGCGAACACCAACCCAGACATGCATACAAATAGAATCAGACATGCAAACACAGAAAGACAGGCACTTTAGATATACAAACCAACAAAGATAAATACTTGGACTTGCAAAACACCAACTCAGACATGCAAACAAATAGAATCAGAAATGCAAACAGAGAAAGACATGCACTTTAGACATACAAACCAACAAAGACAAATACTTAGACTTACAAAACACCAAATCAGACATGCAAACAAATAGAATCAGACATGCAAACAGAGAAAGACAGGCACTTTAGATATACAAACCAACAAAGACAGATACATGGACTTGCAAACACCAAACCAGACATGCAAACAAATAGAATCGGACATGCAAACTGATAAAGATAGTCACTTTACACATACATAGCAACAAAAATAAACATTTTGAATTGAAAACACCCTCCTAGATATGTAAACGAATAAAATCTGACATTTAAACAGAGAAACAGAGGCACTTTAGATATACGAACCAACAATAACAAATACTTGGACTTGCAAACACCAACCCAGACATGTAAACAAATAGAATCAGACATGCAAGCAGAGAAAGACAGGCACTTTAGATATACAAACCAACAAAGACAAATACTTGGACTTGCTAACACCAACCCAGACATGCATACAAATAGAATCAGACATGCAAACACAGAAAGACAGGCCCTTTAGATATACAAACCAACAAAGATAAATACTTGGAATTGCAAAACACCAACTCAGACATGCAAACAAATAGAATCAGACATGCAAACAGAGAAAGACATGCACTTTAGATATACAAACCAACAAAGACAGATACTTGGACTTGCAAACACCAACCCAGCCATGCAAACAAATAGAATCAGACATACAAAGAGAGAAAGACAGGCACTTTAGATATACAAACCAACAAAGGCAATTTCATGGACTTGCAAACACCAACCCAGACATGCAAACAAATAAAATCAGACCTGCGAACAGAGAAAGATAGGCACTTTAGATATACAAACCAACAAAGACAAATACTTGGACTTGCAAACACCAACCCAGACATGCAAACAAATAGAATCAGACATGCAAACAGAGAAAGACAGGCACTTTAGATATATACACCAACAAAGACAGATACTTGGACTTGCAAACACCAACCCTGACATGCAAACAAATAGAATCAGACATGAAAAAAGAGAAAGATAGGCACTTTAGATATACAAACCATCAAAGACGAATACTTGGACTTGCAAACACAAACCCAGACATGCAAACAAATAGAATCAGACATGCAAACAGAGAAAGACAGGCACTTTAGATATAAAAACCAACAAAGGCAAATACTTGGACTTGCAAACACCATCCCAGCCATGCAAACAAATAGAATTAGACATGCAAACAGAAAAAAACATGCACTTTAGATATACAAACCAACAAAGACAAATTCTTGGACTTGCAAACATCAACCCGGACATACAAACAACTAGAATCAAAAATGGAAACAGAGAAAGACATGAACTTTAGATATACAAACCAACAAAAACAAATACTTGGACTTGCAAACACCAACCCTGACATGTAAACAAATAGAATCAGACATGCAAACAGAGAAAGACGGGCACTTTAGATATACAAACCAACAGAGACAAATACTTGGACTTGCAAACACCAACCCAGACATGCAAACAAATAGATTCAGACATGCAAACAGAGAAAGACAGGCACTTTAGATATACAAACCAACAAAGGCAAATTCTTTGACTTGCAAACATCACTACTGACATTTAAACAAAGGTAAACAGTCACGCGTACATAGAATGATATGCACTTTTCACATAAAAAGCAATAAAGAAAGATTTCGGGACTACCAAACACCAACCCATACTTGTATAAAAATCGAATCAGTCATGTAATCAGAAAAAGACATGCACTTTAGATATACAAAGCAACAAAGACAAGTACTTGGACTTGAAAACACCAACCCTGACATGCAAACAAATAGAATCAGACATGCAAACAGAGAAAGACAGGCACTTTAGATATACAAGCCAACAAAGACAAATTCTTGGACATGCAAACACCAACCCAGACATGCAAGCAAATAAAATCAAACATGCGAACAGAGAAAGAAAGGCAATTTATAGATACAAACCAACAAATAAACATAGTTGCACTTGCACACACCAACCCAGACATGCACACAAATGGAATCAGACATGCACACAGAGAAAGACATGCACTTTAGATATACAAACCAACAAAGACAAATACTTGGACTTGCAAACACCAACCCAGACATGCAATCAAATAGAATCATACAAACAAACAGAGAAAGACAGGAACTTTAGATATACAAACCAACAAAGACAAATACTTGGACTTGCAAACACCAACCCCGACATGCAAACAAATAGAATCAGACATGCGAACATATAAAGACAGGCACTTTAGATATAAAAACCAACAACGAAAAATACTTGGACTTGCAAACACCAACCCAGACATGCAAACAAATAGAATCAGACATGCCAACTTAGAAAGACAGGCACTTTAGATATACACACCAACAAAGACAAATACTTGGACTTGCAAACACCATCCCAGACATGCAAACAAATAGAATCAGACATGCAAACATAGAAAGACAGGAACTTTAGATATCCAAAACAACAAAGACAAATAATTGGACTTGCAAACACCAACTCAGACATGCAAACAAAAAGAATCAGAAATACAAACAGAGAAAGACAGGCACTTTAGATATGCAAACCAACAAAGACAAATACTTGGACTTGCAAACATCAACCCAGACATGCAAACAAATAGAATCAGACATGCAAACAGAGAAAGACAGGCACTTTAGATATACAAACCAACAAAGACAAATACTTTGACTTGCGAACACCAACCCAGACTTGCATACAAATAGAATCAGACATTCAAACAGAGAAAGACAGGCACTTTAGATATACAAACCAGCAAAGATAAATACTTGGACTTGCAAAACACCAACTCAGAGATGCAAACAAGTAGAATCAGACATGCAAACAGAGAAAGACAGGCACTTTAGATATACAAACCAACAAAGATAAATACTTGGACTTGCAAAACACCAACTCAGACATGCAAACAAATAGAATCAGACATGCAAACAGAGAAAGACAGGCACTTTAGATATATAAACCAACAAAGACAGATACTTGGACTTGGAAACACCAACCCAGACATGCAAACAAATATAAACAGACATGCAAACAGAGAAAGACAGGCACTTTAGATATAAAAACCAACAAAGGCAAATACATGGACTTGCAAACACCAACCCAGACATGCAAACAAATAGAATCAGACATGCAAAGAGAGAAAGACAGGCACTTTAGATATACAAACCAACAAAGACAAATACTTGGACTTGCAAACACCAACCCCCATACAAGCGAACAAATAGACTCAGACATGCAAACAGAGAAAGAGAGTCAATTTAGATATAAAAACCAACAAAGAAAAATTATTGGACTTGCAAACACCAACCCATACATGCAAACAAATAGAATCAGACATGCAAACACAGAAAGACAGGCACTTTAGATATAAAAACCAACAAAGACATATACTTGGACTTGCAAACACCAACCATGACACTCAAACAAATAGAATCAGACATGCAAAAAGAGAAAAATAGGTACTCTAGATATAAAAACCATCAAAGAAAAATACGTTTTCTTTAAACCAACAATCCCAGACACAAAAAAATATAGAATCAAACCTGAAAACAGAGAAAGTTAGGTTGTCTTTATATCAAAACCTACAACGACAAATACTTGAACTTGCAAATTACAATCCCAGAAAAAAAAAAAAAAAAATGAAGACGTGAAATGAAAGAAGGTCACATACTTTAGATTTACAAACCAAAAACTAAAAATACTTGGACTTGCAAACACCAGCCCAGACATGCAAACAAATAGAATCAGACATGCAAACAGAGAAAGACAGGCACTTTAGATATATAAACCAACAAAGACAGATACTTGGACTTGCAAACACCAACCCTGACACGCAAACAAATAGAATCAGACATGCAAACAGAGAAAAACAGTAACTCTAGATATAAAAACCATCAAAGACGAATACTTGAACTTGCAAACACTAACCGGTACATACAAAAAAATTAGAAACAGACAGGCAAAGAAAGGAGGACAGGAACTATCGATATATAAACCAACAAAAACAAATACTTGGACTAGAAAACACCAACCCAGACATGCAAACAAATAGAATGAGACACACAAACAGAAAGACAGACACTTTAGATATACAAACCAACAAACACAAATGCTTGGACTTGCGAACATCATCCCAGACATGCAATCAAAAAGAATCAGACATGTAAACAGAAAAAGACATGCACATTAGTTATACAAAAAAACAAAGACAGATTCATTTACTTGAAACCACCCACCAAGTCAATTAATAAAGTATAATAATTCAAGTTAACATATAATGTCACGCAATTATGATATACGAACAAACAAAGACAAATTCCCTTAATTGTCAAAACCACTACGGACATACACACAAGTAGAATCAGACACACAAACAGAGAAAGACAGGCACTTTAGACATTAAAACGCACAAAGAAAAATACATGAACTTGTACACACCAACACAGACATGCAGACAAATAGAATCAGACATGCAAACAGAGAAATACAGGCACTTTAGATATACAAACCAAGAAAGACAAATACTTGGACTTGCAAACACCAACCCAGACACGCAAACAAATATAATCAGACATGCAAACAGAGAAACACAGGCACTTTAGATATACAAACCAACAATGACAAATACTTGGACTTGCAAACACCAACTCAGACATGCAAACAAATAGAATCAGACATGCAAACAGAGAAAGACAGGCAGTTTAGATATACAGACCAACAAAGACAAATACTTGGACTTTCAAAACACCAACCCAGACATGCAAACAAATAGAATCAGACATGCAAACAGAGAAAGACAGGCACTTTAGATATACAAACCAACAAAGACAAATACTTGGACTTGCAAAACACCAACCCAGACATGCAAACAAATAGAATCAGACATGCAAACAGAGAAAGACAGGCACTTTAGATATACAAACCAACAAAGACAAATACTTGGACTTGCAAAACACCATCCCAGACATGCAAACAAATAGAATCAGACATGCAAACAGAGAAAGATAGGCACTTTAGATATACAAACCAACAAAGATAAATACTTAGACTTACAAAACACCAAATCAGACATGCAAACAAATAGAATCAGACACACAAACAGAGAAAGAGAGGCACTTTAGATATACAAAGCAACAAAGACAAGTACTTGGACTTGAAAACACCAACCCTGACATGCAAACAGATAGAATCAGACTTTAAAATAGTGAAAGACAATCACTTTATATATTCAAAGCAACAAACACACATTCTTGGAGTTTTAAACACCAACCCTGACATGCTAGCAAGTAGAATCAAACATACAAACAGAGACACAGAGGCACTTTATAGATTCAAACCAAAAAAGAAAAATACATGGACTTGAAAACACCAGGCCAGACATGCATCAAATGGAATCAGACATGCAAAAAGAGAAAGACAGGAACTTTAGATATACAAACCAACAAAGACAAATTCTTGGACTTGCAAACACCAACCCAGACATGCAATCAAATAGAATCATACAAACAAACAGAGAAAGACAGGAACTTTAGATATACAAACCAACAAAGACAAATACTTGGACTTGCAAACACCAACCCCGACATGCAAACAAATAGAATCAGACATGCGAACAGTTAAAGAAAGGCACTTTAGATATACAAACCAACAACGACAAATACTTGGACTTGCAAGCATCAACGCAGACATGCAAACAAATAAAATCCGATATGCAAACAGAGAAAGACAGGCACTTTAGATATACAAACCAACAAAGACAAATACTTGGACATCCAAACACCAACCCTGACATGCAAATAAATAGAATCAGACATGCAAACAGAGAAAGACAGGCACTTTAGATATACAAACCAACAAAGACAAATACTTGGACTTGCAAACACCAACTCAGACATGCAAACAAATAAAATCAGACATGCAAACATAGAAACACAGGCACTTTAGATATGCAAACCAACAAAGACAAATACTTAGACTTGCAAACACCAACCAAGACATGCAAACAAATTGAATCAGACATGCAAACAGAGAAACATAGGCACTTTAGATATACAATCCAACAATGACAAATACTTGGACTTGCAAACACCAACCCAGACATGCATACAAATAGAATCAGACATGCAAACAGAGAAAGACAGGCACTTTAGATATACAAACCAGCAAAGATAAATACTTGGACTTGCAAAACACCAACTCAGACATGCAAACAAATAGAATCAGACATGCAAACAGAGAAAGACAGGCACTTTAGATATACAAACCAACAAAGATAAATACTTGGACTTGCAAAACACCAACTCAGACATGCAAACAAATAGAATCAGACATGCAAACAGAGAAAGACAGGCACTTTAGATATATAAACCAACAAAGACAGATACTTGTACTTGTAAACACCAACACAGACATGCAAACAAATAGAAACAGACATGCAAACAGAGAAAGACAGGCACTTTAGATATACAAACCAACAAAGACAAATACATGGACTTGCAAACACCAACCCAGACATGCAAAAAAATAGAATCAGACATGCAAACAGAGAAAGACAGGCACTTTAGATATAAAAACCAACAAAGACAAATACTTGGACTTGCAAACACCAACCCCCAAACAAGCAAACAAATATAATCAGACAAGCAAACAGAGAAAGATAGGCACTTTAGATATAAAAACCAACAAAGACAAATACTTGGACTTGCAAACACCAACCCAGACATACAAACAAATAGAAGCAGACAGGTAAACAGAGAAATACATGATATTTATATTAACAAACCAAAACAGAAAAGCGCCTGGACATTCAAAATCATAAACAGCCTCGCACAAAAATGGAATCCGACTTGCAAACTGGTCACGAAAGTTCCATTTTTTATACAAACCAACAAAGACCCCTATTATAACCTTCCCAAACCAATCTAGACAAGTACACCAATAGAATATAACACGGAAACGTAGAGCGCGGGGCACTTTAGTACTATACCTAAACGAAGACCAATACCTGGACTAGCAAACACCTTGCCACAGATGCCAATACAGAGACTAAGACATGCGAACATAGAACTACATGTACTTTAGATATGCAAATCAACAAAGAACAAATACTTGGACTTGCAAACACCAACCCAGACATGCAAACAAGTAGAATCAGACATGCAAACAGAGAAAGACAGGCACTTTAGATATACAAACCAACAAAGACAGATACTTGGACTTGCAAACACTAACCCATACATGTAAACAAATAGAATCAAACATGCAAACAGAGAAGTACAGGCACTTCAGATATGTAAACCAACAGTGCAATATACTTAAAATTTCAAACACCAACCCAGATATGCAAACACACAGAATAAGACATTCGAACGGAAACATACATGCAATTTAGATATACAAACCATCACTGATAAATACCTGGATTTGCAAACACCAACCCAGACATACAGACAGAGAAAGACAGGCACTTTAGATATACAAACCGACAAAGACAAATTCTTGGACTTGCAAACATCAACCCAGACATGCAAACAAATAGAATCAGACATGTAAACAGAGAAAGACAGGCACTTTAGATATACAAACCAACAAAGACAGATACTTGGACTTGCAAACACCTTACCAGACATCCTAACAAATAGAATCAGACATGAATACAGAGAAAGACAGGCACTTTACATATACAAACCAACAGCGACAAATACTTGGACTTGCAAACATCAACCCAGACATGCAAACAAATAGAATCAGACATGCAAACATAGAAAGACAGGCACTTTAGATATACAAAGCAACAAAGACGAATACTTGGACTTGCAAACACTAACCCAGACATTCAGAAAAAGAGAATCAGACATGCAAACAGAGAAAGATATGCACTTTAGATATACAAACCAACAAAGACAAATACTTGGACTTGCAAACACCAACCCTGACATGCACACAAATAGAATCAGGCATGCAAACAGAGAAAGACAGGCACTTTAGATATAAAAACCAACAATGGCAAATACTTGGACTTGCAAACACCAAACCAGACATGCATACAAATAGAATCAGACATGCAAACAGAGAAAGACAGGCACTTTAGATATACAAACCAACAAAGATAAATACTTGGACTTGCAAAACACGAACTCAGACATGCAAACAAATAGAATCAGACATGCAAGCAGAGAAAGACAGGCACTTTAGATATACAAACCAACAAAGACAAATACTTGGACTTGCGAACACCAACCCAGACATGCATACAAATAGAATCAGACATGCAAACATAGAAAGACAGGCACTTTAGATATACAAACCAACAAAGATAAATACTTGGACTGGCAAACACCAACCCAGACATGCAAACAAATAGAATCAGACATGCAAACAGACAAAGACAGGCACTTTAGATATACAAACCAACAAAGATAAATACTTAGACTTACAAAACACCAAATCAGACATGCAAACAAATAGAATCAGACATGCAAACAGAGAAAGACAGGCACTTTAAATATACAAAACAACAAAGACAAATACATGGACTTGAAAACACCAACCCAAGCCATGCAAACAAATAGAGTCAGACATGCAAACAGAGAAAGATAGACAATTTAGATATACAAACCAACAAAGACAAACACTTGGACTTGCAAACACCAATCCTGACTTGCAAACAAATAGAATCAGACATGTAAACAGAGAAAGACAGGCACTTTAGATATGCAAACCAACAAAGACAAATACTTGGACTTGCAAAACACCAACCCAGACATGCAAACAAATAGAATTAGACATGCAAACAGAGAAAGACAGGTACTTTAGATATACAAACCAACAAAGCTAGATTCTTTAACTTGCAAAAATCACCCCAGACATACATATATGTAAAATCATACTCGTGGACATAGAAAGACAGGCCCTATATATATAAAGAAAAACAAAAACAGATTCTTGGACTTGCAAAACACCAACTCAAACATGCACACAAGTAGAATAAGAATTGCCAACAGAGGAAGATAGTTACTCTAGATATACAAACCTACAAAGACAAATACTTAGACTTACAAAACACCAAATCAGACATTCAAACAAATAGAATCAGACATGCAAACATAGAAAGACAGGCACTTTAGATATATAAACCAACAAAGACAAATACTTGGACTTGCAAACACCAACCCAGCCATGCAAACAAATAGAATCAGACATGCAAAGAGAGAAAGACAGGCACTTTAGATATACAAACCAACAAAGACAAATACTTGGACTTGCAAATACCAACCCAAACATGCAAACAAATAGAATCAGACATGCAAACAGAGAAAGACAGGCACTCTAGATATACAAACCATCAAAGACAAATACTTGGACTTGCAAATACCAACCCAAACATGCAAACAAATAGAATCAGACCTACAAACAGAGAAAGACAGGCACTTTAGATATATACACCAACAAAGACAGATACTTGGACTTGCAAACACCAACCCTGACATGCAAACAAATAGAATCAGACATGAAAAAAGAGAAAGATAGGCACTTTAGATATACAAACCATCAAAGACGAATACTTGGACTTGCAAACACAAACCCAGACATGCAAACAAATAGAATCAGACATGCAAACAGAGAAAGACAGGCACTTTAGATATAAAAACCAACAAAGTCAAATACTTGGACTTGCAAACACCTTCCCAGACATGCGAACAAATAGAATTAGACATGCAAACAGAGAAAGACATGCACTTTAGATATAAAAACCAACAAAGACAAATACTTGGACTTGAAAACAACATCCCAGACATGCAAACAAATAGAATCAGACATGCAAACAGAGAAAGACAGGCACTTTAGATATACAAACCAACAAAGACAAATACTTGGACTTGCAAACACCAACCCTGACATGTAAACAAATAGAATCAGACATGCAAACAGAGAAAGACAGGCACTTTAGATATACAAACCAACAAAGACAAATACCTGGACTTGCAAACATCAACCCAGACATGCAAACAAATAGAATCAGACATGCAAACAGAGAAAGACATGAACTTTAGATATACAAAGCAACAAAGACAGATACTTGGACTTGCAGACACCAACCCAGACATGAACACAAATAGAATCAGACATGAAAACAGAAAAAGACAGGTTCTTTAGATATACAAACCAAAAAAGAAAAATACTTGGACTTCCAAACACCAACCCAGATATGCAAACAAGTAAAATCAGACACGCAAACAGAGAAAGTGAGGCACTTTAGATATACAAACCAACAAAGACAAATACTTGGACTTGAAAACACCAACCCTGACATGCAAACAAATAGAATCAGACATGCAAACAGAGAAAGACAGGAACTTTAGATATACAAACCAACAAAGACAAATTCTTGGACTTGTAAACACAAACCCAGACATGCAAACAAATAGAATCAGACATGCAAACAGATAAAGACAGGCACTTTAGATATAAAAACCAACAAAGACAAATACTTGGACTTGAAAACACCAGCCCAGACATGCAAACAAATGGAATCAGACATGCAAACAGAGAAAGATATGCACTTTAGATATACAAACCAACAAAGACAAATACTTGGACTTGCAAACACCCACCCAGACATGCAAACAAATAGAATCATACACACAAACAGAGAAAGACAGGCACTTTAGATATACAAACCAACAAAGACAAATAATTGGACTTGCAAACACCAACCCAGACATGCAAACAAATAGAATCAGACATGCGAACATTTAAAGACAGGCACTTTAGATATAAAAACCAACAACGAAAAATACTTGGACTTGCAAACACCAACCCAGACATGCAAACAAATAGAATCAGACATGCAAACATAGAAAGACAGGCACTTTAGATATACAAATCATCAAAGACAAATACTTGGACTTGCAAACACCAACCCAGACATGCAAACAAATAGAATCAGACATTTAAACAGAAAAAGTCAGGCACTTTAGATATACAAACCAACAAAGACAAATAATTGGACTTGCAAACACCAACCCAGACATGCAAACAAATAGAATCAGACATCCAAACAGAGAAAGACAGGAACTTTAGATATGCAAACCAACAAAGACAAATACTTGGACTTGCAAACATCAACCCAGACATGCAAACAAATAGAATCAGACATGCAAACAGAGAAAGACAGGCACTTTAGATATACAAACCAACAAAGACAAATACGTTGACTTGCGAACACCAACCCAGACTTGCATACAAATAGAATCAGACATGCAAACAGAGAAAGACAGGCACTTTAGATATACAAACCAGCAAAGAAAAATACTTGGACTTGCAAAACACCAACTCAGAGATGCAAACAAGTAGAATCAGACATGCAAACAGAGAAAGACAGGCACTTTAGATATACAAACCAACAAAGATAAATACTTGGACTTGCAAAACACCAACTCAGACATGCAAACAAATAGAATCAGACATGCAAACAGAGAAAGACAGGCACTTTAGATATATAAACCAACAAAGACAGATACTTGGACTTGGAAACACCAACCCTGACATGCAAACAAATAGAAACAGACATGCAAACAGAGAAAGACAGGAACTTTAGATATACAAACCAACAAAGTCAAATACATGGACTTGCAAACACCAACCCAGACATGCAAACAAATAGAATCAGACATGCAAAGAGAGAAAGACAGGCACTTTAGATATACAAACCAACAAAGACAAATACTTGGACTTGCAAACACCAACCCCCATACATGCGAACAAATAGAATCAGACATGCAAACAGAGAAAGATAGGCACTTTAGATATAAAAACCAACAAAGAAATATACTTGGACTTGCAAACACCAACCCAGACATGCAAACAAATAGAATCAGACATGCAAACAGAGAAAGACATGCAATTTAGATATATAAACCAACAAAGACAGATACTTGGACTTGCAAACACCAACCCTGACACGCAAACAAATAGAATCAGACATGCAAAAAGAGAAAGATAGGCACTTTAGATATAAAAACCATCAAAGACAAATACTTGGACTTGCAAACACCAACCCAGACATGCAAACAAATAGAAACAGACCTGCGAACACAAAAAGATATTCACTCTATATATACAAACCATCAAAGACAAATACTTGGACTTGCAAACACCAACCCAGACATGCAAACAAATAGAATATGACATGCAAACAGAGAAAGACAGGCACTTTAGATGTACAAACCAGCAAAGACAAATACTTGGACTTGCAAACACCAACCCAGACATGCACACAAATAGAATCAGACATGCAAACAGAGAAAGACAGGCACTTTAGATATACAAACCAACAAAGACAAATGCTTTGAATTGCAAACACCGACCCAGACATGCAAACAAATAGAATCAGACATGCAAACAGAGAAAGACAGGCACTTTATATATACAAACAAATACTTGGACTTGCAAACACCAACCCAGACATGTAAACAACTAGAATCAGACATGCAAACAGAGAAAGACAGGCACTTTAGATATACAAACAAACAACGACAAATACTTGGACTTGCAAACACCAACCCAGACATGCAAACAAATAGAATCAGACACACAAACAGAGAAAGACAGGCACTTTAGATATACAAAGCAACAAAGACAAATACTTGGACTTGAAAACACAAACCCTGACATGCAAACAAATAGACTCAGACATGAAAACAGAGAAAGACAGGAACTTTAGATATACAAACCAACAAAGACAAATACTTGGACTTGAAAACACCAACCCAGAAATGCAAACAAATAGAATCAGACTAGCAAACAGAGAAAGACAGGCACTTTAGATATATACACCAACAAAGACAGATACTTGGACTTGCAAACACCAACCCTGACACGCAAACAAATAGAATCAGACATGCAAAAAGAGAAAGATAGGCACTTTAGATATAAAAACCATCAAAGACAAATACTTGGACTTGCAAACAACAGCAGAAACATGCAAACAAATAGATTCAGACATACAAACAGAGAAAGACAGGCACTTTAGATATAAACACCAAGAAAGACAAATACTTGGACTTGCAAACACCATCCCAGACATGCGAACAAATAGAATCAGACATGCAAACAGAGAAAGACATGCACTTTAGATATACAAACCAACAAAGACAAATACTTGGACTTGCAAACACCAACCCAGACGCGCAAACAAATAGAATCAGAAATGCAAACAGAGAAAGACATGCACTTTAGATATACAAACCGACAAAGACAAATTCTTGGACTTGCAAACACCAACCCAGACATGCATACAAATAGAATCAGACATGCAAACAGAGAAAGACAGGCACTTTAGATATACAAACCAACAAAGACAAATACTTTGACTTGCAAAACACCAACCCAGACATGCAAACAAATAGAATCAGACATGCAAAAAGAGAAAGACAGGCACTTTAGATATACAAACCAACAAAGACAGATACTTGTACTTGCAAACACCGACCAAGACATGTAAAAAAATAGAAAAAGACATGCAAACAGAGAAAGACAGGAACCTTAGATATACAAACCAACAAAGACAAATACTTGGACTTGCAAACACCAACCCTGACATGTAAACAAATAGAATCAGACATACAAACAGAGAAAGACAGGCACTTTAGATATACAAGCCAACAAAGACAAATGCTTTGACTTGCAAACACCGACCCAGACATGCAAACAAATAGAATCAGACATGCAAACAGAGAAAGACAGGCACTTTATATATACAAAGAAACAAAGACAAATACTTGGACTTACAAACACCAACCCAGACATGCAAACAAATAGAATCATACATGCAAACAGAGATAGACAGGCACTTTAGATATACAAACAAACAACGACAAATACTTTGACTTGCAAACACAAACCCAGACATGCAAACAAATAGAATCAGACACACAAACAGAGAAAGACAGGCACTTTAGATATACAAAGCAACAAAGACAAATACTTGGACTTGAAAACACCAACCCTGACATGCAAACAAATAGATTCAGACATGCAAACAGAGATAGAAAGGAACTTTAGATATACAAACCAACAAAGACACATACTTGGACTTGCAAACACCAACCCAGAGATGCAAACAAATAGAATCAGACGAGCAAACAGAGAAAGACAGGCACTTTAGATATATACACCAACAAAGACATATACTTGGACTTGCAAACACCAACCCAGACATGCAAATAAATAGAATCAGACATGCAAAACGAGAAAGATAGGTACTTTAGATATACAAACCATCAAAGACAAATACTTGGACTTGCAAACACCAGCCCAGACATGCAAACAAATAGAATCAGACATGAAAACAGAGAAAGACAGGCACTTTAGATATACAAACCAACAAAGACAAATTCTTGGACTTGTAAACACCAGCCCAGACATGCGAACAAATAGAATCAGACATGCAAACAGAGAAAGACATGCACTTTAGATATACAAACCAACAAAGACAAATACTTGGACTTGCAAACACCAACCCAGACGCGCAAACAAATAGAATCATACATGCAAACAGAGAAAGACAGGCACTTTAGATATACAAACCGACAAAGACAAATTCTTGGACTTGCAAACATCAACCCAGACATGCAAACAAATAGAATCAGACATGCAAACAGAGAAAGACAGGCACTTTAGATATACAAACCAACAAAGACAAATACTTGGACTTGCGAACACCAACCCAGACATGCATACAAATAGAATCAGACATGCAAACAGAGAAAGACAGGCACTTTAGATATACAAACCACCAAAGATAAATACTTGGACTTGCAAAACACCAACTCAGACATGCAAACAAATAGAATCAGACATGCAAACAGAGAAAAACAGGCACTTTAGATATATAAACCAACAAAGACAGATACTTGTACTTGTAAACACCAACACAGACATGCAAACAAATAGAATCAGACATGCAAACAGAGAAAGACAGGCACTTTAGATATACAAACCAACAAAGGCAAATACATGGACTTGCAAACACCAACCCAGACATGCAAAAAAATAGAATCAGACATGCAAAGAGAGAAAGAAAGGCACTTTAGATATACAAACCAACAAAGACAAATACTTGGACTTGCAAACACCAACCCCCAAACATGCGAACAAATAGAATCAGACATGCAAACAGAGAAAGATAGGCACTTTAGATATACAAACCAACAAAGAAAAATACTTGGACTACCAAACACCAACCCAGACATGCAAACAAATAGAATCAGACATGCAAACAGAGAAAGACAGGCACTTTAGATATATAAACCAACAGGGACAAAGACTTGGACTTGCAAACACCAACCCAGACATGCAAACAAATAGAATCAGACAGGAAAACAGAGAAAGACAGGCACTTTAGACATACAAACCGACAAAGACAAATTCTTGGATTTGCAAACACCAACCCAGACATGTAAACAAATAGAATCAGACATGCAAACAGAGAAAGACAGGCACTTTAGATATACAAACCAACAACGACAAATACTTGGACTTGCGAACACCAACCCAGACATGAAAACAAATAGAATCAGACACACAAACAGAGAAATACTTGGACTTAAAAACACCAACCCTGACATGCAAACAAATAGAATCAGACATGCAAACAGAGAAAGACAGGAACTTTAGATATACAAACCAACAAAGACAAATACTTGGACTTGTAAACACCAACCCAGACATGCAAACAAATAGAATCAGACATGCAAACAGAGAAAGACAGGCACTTTAGATATATAAACCAACAAAGACACATACTTGGACTTGCAAACACCAACCCAGACATGCAAACAAATATAATCAGACATGCAAAAAGAGAAAGATAGGCACTTTAGATATACAAACCAACAAAGACAAATACTTGGACTTGCAAACACCAAACCAGACATGCAAACAAATAAAATCAGACACGCAAACAGAGAAAGACAGGCACCTTAGATATACAAACCAACAAAGACAAATACTTGGACTTGCAAACACCATCCCAGCCATGCAAACAAATAGCATCAGACATGCAAACAGAGAAAGACATGCACTTTAGATATAATAACCAACAAAGACATATACTTGGACTTGAAAACACCAACCCAGACATGCTAACTAATAGAATAAGACCTGCAAACAGATATATTCATGCACTATTGATATACAAACATAGACAGACAAATTCTTGGTCTAGCAAACCCCAAGCCAGACATGCAAACAAATAGAATCAGACATGCAAACAGAGAAATACATGCTCTTTGGATATACAAACCAACAACGACATATACTTGGACTTGCAAACACCAACCCAGACATTCAAAAAAATATAATCATACATTCAAACAGATAAAGACAGGAACTTTAGATATACAAACCAACAAAGACAAATACATGGACTTGCAAACACCAACCAAGACATGCAAACAAATAGAATAAGACGTGCAAACAGATAAAGACAAGCACTTTAGACATACAAATCAACAAAGACAAACACTTGGACTTGCAAACACCAACCCAGATATGAATACAAATAGAATCAGACATTTAAACAGAAAAACACAGGCACTTTAGATATACAAACCAACAAAGACAAATACTTCGACTTGAGTACACCAACCCAGACATGCAAACAAATAGAATCAGACACACAAACAGAGAAAGACAGGCACTTTAGATATACAAAGCAACAAAGACAAATACTTGGACTTGTAAACACCAACCCAGACATGCAAACAAATAAAATCAGACATGTAAACAGAGAAAGACAGGAACTTTAGATATACAAACAAACAAAGACAAATACTTGGACATGTAAACACCAACCCAGACATACAAACAAATAGAATCAGACATGCCAACAGAGAAAGACAAGCACTTCAGATATACAAACCAACAAAGACAAATACTTGGACTTGCAAACACCAGCCCAGACATGCAAACATATAGATTCAGTCATGCAAACAGAGAAAGACTTGCACTTTAGATATACAAACCAACAAAGACAAATACTTGGACTTGCAAACACCAACCCAGACATGCAATCAAATAGAATCAGACACACAAACAGAGAAAGATAGGCCCTTTAGATATTCAAACCAACAAAGACAAATACTTGGACTTGCAAACACCAACCCCGACATGCAAACAAATAGAATCAGACATGCAAACATTTAAAGACAGGCACTTTAGATATAAAAACCAACAAAGAAAAATACTTGGACTTGCAAACACCAACCCAGACATGCAAACAAATAGAATCAGACATGCAAACAGAGAAAGACAGGCACTTTAGATATACAAACCAACAAAGACACATACTTGGACTTGGAAACACCACCCAGAAATGCAAACAAATAGATTAAGACAGGCACACAGAAAAAGACAGGCACTTTAGATATATAAACCAAAAAGAAAAATACTTGGACTTGCAAACATAAACCCAGACATGGAAACAAATAGAATCAGACATGCAAACCGAGAAAGACAGTCACTTTAGATATACAAACCAACAAAGACAAATACTTAGACTTGCAAACATCAACCCAGACATGCAAACGAATAGAATCAGACATGCAAACAGAGAAAGACAGGCACTTTAGATATACAAACCAACAAAGACGAATATTTGGACTTGCAAACACCAACTCAGACATGAAAAACAAATAGAATCAGACATGCAAACAGAGAAAGATAGGCACTTTAGATATACAAACCAACAAAGACAAATACTTGGACTTGCAAACACCAACCCAGACATGTAAACAAATAGAATCAGACATGCAAACAGAGAAAGACAGGCACTTTAGATATACAAACCAACAAAGACAAATACTTGGACTTGCAAAATACCAACCAAGACATGCAAACAAATAGAATCAGACATGCAAACATAGAAAGACAGGCACTTTAGATATACAAACCGACAAAGACAAATACTTGGACTTGAAAATACCAACCCAGACATGCAAACAAATAGAATCAGACATGCAAACAGAGAAAGACAGGCTCTTTAGATATACAACGCAACAAAGACAAATTCTTGGACTTGGAAACACCAACCCAGACATGAAAACAAATAGAATCAGACATACAAACAGAGAAAGACATGCACTTTAGATATACAAACCAAAAAAGACAAATTCTTGGACTTGCAAACACCAACCAAGACATGTAAACAAATAGAATCAGACATGCAAACTGAACAAGGCAGGTACTTTAGATATACAAACCAACAAAGACAAATTCTTGGACTTGCAAACACCAACCCAGACATGCAAACAGATAGAATCAGACATGCAAACAGAGAAAGACAGGCACTTTAGATAAAAAAAACTACAACAAAGACAAATTCTTTGACTTGGAAACATCAACCCAGACATGCAAACAAATAGAATCAGATATACAAACAGAGAAAGACAGGCACTTTAGATATACAAACCAACAAAGACAAATACTTGACCTTGCAAACACCAACCCAGGCTTGCAAACAAATAGAATCAGACATGCAAACAGAGAAAGACAGGCACTTTAGATATACAAACCAACAAAGACAAATACTTGGACTTGCAAACACCAACCCAGGCATGCAAACAAATAGAATCAGAAATGCAAATAAAGAAAGACAGGCACTTTAGATATACAAACCAACAAAGACAAATACTTGGACTTGGAAACACCAACCCAGACATGCAAACAAATTGATTCAAAAGTATTTTAAAAAATTTGGGGACTCGGTTGGGCTTTGGGGGCGTGGGAGGCATTTTGGGGCCCGGGGGAGGGTGGGGGGGGGGTATTTGGGAGCTCGGGGGCCTTTGGGGGCCCAGAGGGCCTTTGAGGGTGCCGGGGGCCCTTTGGGAGCCTGTGGGGCCTTGGAGCCCGGGGGAAGGGCCCTTTGGGGTTGGGGTAGGGCCCTTTGGGGTTGGGGTAGGGGGGTTGTCGGGGTAGGGGTAGGGGGGTTTTTGGGGTTTGGGTAGGGGACATCACAACACTGTTCAAATGGAACTTGCGTATTATAAAGACCACAGAGTTTCACCCCAAATCATCTTCTAAATCATCTTCTAAATCATCTTCTAAAATGCCTCAAACTGTTTCGCCCAAATCATCTTCTAAAATGTCTCGAACTGTTTCGCCCAAATAATCCCCTAAAAGTAATTTCTGCGTGTTCCTTTTGTTTTGGCATCCCTGAGCTGTCACATTTGAAATTCATAGGAAACCCTTTACCGCGTTAATCTCTTCATCTCATAGATGTTCCTAGTTACACTATTAAGGTTTCGATAGAATATCAATTTTATACCTCAGACCTAAAGATCAAAGAAACCGTATTTAAAAAATAGAATACTTATCTATCTCTTTAGACCCCTGCATAATTACTAAGAAAAAAGTGATGTCAATTCTAACAGCAAATGAATTTCTCTTTATTGAATCAATAATTCCCCATAGAAACAACGAATAAATTCCCCTTTTTTGGATCAATATTTCCCCTCAATTATGCAAATCAATTTCTCGGAAATCCTCTCCCCTTTGATTACGCGATCATTTTCTCAGAAATCCTCTCCTCCTCGATTGCGCAATCAATTTCTCAGAAATTTAGTTCCCCTTCGATTACGCAATCAATTTCTCGGAAATTCTCTTCCCTTCGATTACGCAATCGATTTCTCGGAAATCCTCTCCCCTTCGTGGATCAATACATCTCTTCCCCATCGTTAATCCGCATGTGCAAACTTCACTCCGGAGACAATACACTTGAAAACAACAAATAAATCGACCTTGACCTCGTTAGACTCGATCGATAATTCTTGAATAAATTATATCCCGTCAGCGTTAGACTAAATTGTAGATGGCAGCAGTGGTGTGGGATGGGATCAATAGGGGCGTTTCTACTGAAATACTGGAAAAACAAGGAGAATAGTGAGATTAAAGGTGCTTTCCCCGGAAAATATGTTAACTAGGATAATTTTGCATATCATGAAATAAGAATTGTTTTTGGTACTGTTTTGTTTAATGGTACACACCGCAATAGACTCTATAGCAATTTAGCACGGAGACCCGTAAAGCGGTAATTGCTATTGATCGCAAAGCGTGGTTTCTCATTGAATTTAAAATATTTAACCTGTTGTTTTTTGGGGTTTAAGGGGGGGGAGGTACCTAGGTTAGGTTACGTATTTAATATATGCTATGCTTTACTCACCACCCCCCTAATGTGCAAATATATAGCCCAAATTTGTTTCATAAACTATTATAACCGGGTATCTGTCTCTCCTGTTTGACTAGTTTCCTTGATAGAGTCTATAGCGTTGTGTACCATTAAGCAAAACAGTACCTTGTTTTTTTTTACATGTCTCCTTATGATAGAGACTGGTCCTAAATTTGTACCCTAGAGAAATCAAAGATTTATAGACTTCTCATTTCATTTTTGATCTTTTTATATTCTAAACAGCTTTCATTATATTGAATTTTCGGAGTTCCGCCTTGCGAATTCCATTCCTACCATCACGTATTTTGGCGTGTGTAGCAACACATTTTTCTACTTTTACTTTTCTTCCTTTTTGTATTTTTGACCCCCTCGTTTTTTTCCTTCGGTTTTTACTCCGTCGTCCCAGCCTTCCCACCTGTTTCTCTGCACTTCAGGCTTAATCTGTCTTTGAGGCTATTTCGCGACAAACCGGGGTTTTGCAGATATTAATCTAAAAAAACAAATTTTTTTTAAGGGAAGTAAACAGCGAAGTTGAAACTTAAAACGGACAAAAATTATTGCTTCATAGCCTATCTAATGTATATCAATCAAACTAGTACAAATAAACCAACAAATTATGCTTCCCCGTGTTTCTAGGATTATAGAAAACGAGCGCTTTACTGAAAACACAAAAATCAAGTATTAAAAACAGGAATATTAATTTGGGAGTGAAAAGTGAGTAATTGTACATGTCTACTATTATTGTTGTAATTATCCAATAAAATTGTTTCGAAATCGAAAATGTTCCCTTTCTTTTTGTTTTTAGAATGTTAGGCTAATGAAGCATGGTCAGTCTAGATTCAGCAGTCAGAGTGAAAGGATTGAAAAATGAATAAATTTGAGAAAGATAGAATTAGATTGAATCTGGTGTTTATGGAAAAACATTTGATTTTGGATGACGATTTTCTCGAGTTATCTCTTCAACGCAGGATATTCTCTCGGGAAACACTAGACAATATAATGAAAACTGATTCTCCCCCATTGGACTATTGTATGAAGCTTTGTCGATGTGACTCAAACGCTTATACTCAATTTACTGATATATTAATTGGAAAAAAGCAGAATAATATCGTGGATACACTTTTGAAAACATTGCCATAGATTCGATGTACATGGCTCTCCCACCATTCAAAAGAGGTGACGTCGCAGAATTACTCCTCTCCCATTCCTCCACCCTGAATTTATCGAGCGAGGACGATCAGTTTTGTTTTAGCTGTGAGAGAGAGTTGACATCGGAAACCGAAAAATGTTCTATACATGTCCGCTATGCATGTACACTCTTGGCAGTTGGACACAATGTGAGAATTTTGACAATTATTGATGACTATAGTAAAAAGTGCAAATTATATAATCCTTTTAAGTTACAAAGAGGCTATGCAGTACAAATTAAAGAATGTAATTCATGTCTTGAAGAGACTTGTGACTCTCACCCTAGAGGACATCTGTGCTCCAATTGTCACTATGATAAATGTGATCAGTGGGAGAATACTTACCCCGCTATGATTGGAAAGAATCCCAATCGTGATTTTAGTTTATTTCTACGAGATTGATATCGTTTAAATTATTCTGGGAGGAAGAATCTGGTCTACGATTCAACTGTTGGGGTAACAAGACAATTTGGTTTCTACGTCATCGTTGTGACGACACTGCCATTTATGACTATAAACCAAGTGATTTTTATTTGGCAGTTACCGAATCCAAATGATTTACCGACATTAATGGTTCACGACAGTTGCCTATACATCGAAGAAGAACAAATCTAAAGTGAAGATTTAAAGACATTGTTGTATATATACATTTTATTAATAAACAAATTCACAAACATTTTTTAACCACTTTACTCTTAGGGCACTGAAATCAATATTATACAGGTCTAAGAGGATATTTTCCACTAGAAAGTCGTTCAGACGTAGATTGTCAACATAAATGTTGAGAAACTGCTTGTAAGTATAGCCGCGACATCGGAACACAAAATATAGTAGTGCATTGAGGCCAAAGGTTTTAGTCGTCAGATCCTGCACACTCCTCCGATTTCGGAAAATAGTTTTACCACTGCTCTCTATGTAGTTCCTTATGTGGTGTGTGTAGAATGTATAGGGTAGACCAAGAGGATCAAAAAATTCAATCGTCTTCATTGTTTGAAAGATGCACAGCCAATGACCCGTCAGCACAGTCGACAGACTGCTATTAACAATAATCAGGGTATTGCTGGCGCTTTGAATTTTTCCAAGGTAGTCCGAGGGCAGACAATAGGATTTGTACTGGGATATGTAGGGATCCATATTAAATACATTGATTATTTGACTGGAGTTCATGGCGCCAAGTGTAGAAGAACACTACCTTCGGGAGGGATTTCCCAATATGTTTCATATCGATTTAGTGAGATTAGTGCAATACTCTCAGCCAATGGGTTGGCAAATGTACACTCTAAACGCACACTCCCCGTACGTATACTCATATCCTGCGTGCCAGACAAATCTAGCACAATGATACCAAGTGTTTTAGCAAACATTTCTTCGGTTATACCATTTTCAAATAGTTGCGAATCATGATCTAGGGTTTGCATGGTCAACTCATACAATGTTCTATAGGATTGATCAAAAGATAGATTGTAGAGTGGGATGCCGTTTACTTTGCACACAAGAGATGAAAGTCCAAACATCTCGAATTTATGTGGACATCCAGTCCACGAACCTATTGCACTAGAGCTTTTTACAAATGCCAAAGCGAACTTTGACGGAATTTCGCAATTGATAAAGGATGAGTCGGTGAAGGTGTGTGACCCCATGGCAATATGACGTTGATTGGTGATTGTATGAGGAACAAGTAGTTTAATATTATTATCATTGGCTCTCAGTTTTTCCACTGCCAAAGCAACAGATCTCATGACTTGTTGTTTGCGTACATGAAGTATTGCCGAGGTGAGGGAGAGAGTTACATCAGGATTGGCAGCAAGTTCTTTCCTCAATATGAAATTTGATGGTGCAAGCATCAATTTTATATCCCCTTTAATAACGGCTGGTATCCACTGGGGTGTATTAAATATTTCATTATATATTTTTCCAACTAGATGTAATTCACTAGTTGTAGAACTTTTAAGTGCATCTGTACTATCAGTATTAGTAATATATTTATATCCAATGAAGGTACATCTCAGGTCGGGATAAAAAGTTGATTGTATTAGCGAAAAGAATTTTCAAACAGCATAATTCGGGTAATCTTTTCCTTCGCTTACAAATTCATCAGCTGTCTAAATGAATTTTGCGAAATGAATTGCCTAATACATAATATTCATAGAATATTTCAACAGTGAGAACTAACGCTGTATCGTCGGATTTTCCGGACTTCTATTCGTAAATATATAAATGTCAAAGACATTTCCATAAAGTAGTCTTCATCGGAATAAATTTTAAAGTGGATATTATCGGAGAGGGGTTGTTGAGGATAAAATTGTTCATAGTATCCATGCTTGACACTCACATCAACATTTTCAGCATTGAATAGATTCAATGACGTGGTTATTGAAGGTTGAGAATCCTTATGCGGTAGGTAGGACATCTTAGGAAAAGAAATCTAGTTTCGATCTAACAATTCTCTTCCTGGGGCTTCTTCTTCTACTGTTTACAGTGCGTGTCGGCTTTTTCCTTCTTTTCTTTGACAGGGGTGATGTCTTTCGTTTCTGACCTGAGTAGAGACTGATGAGTGATGTATTGTATCTCGACCTTTTTAAACCTTTTCCATTTTGTTTTAATCTCTCGCCAAGGGTTCGTGCACTGGACCTAAGATTTTCCATAGCACTTTTTTTAAATCCTTGCCAGAGCCCCAATCGTATAGTGTAGAGGATGCAAAATCTGTTGCAGCCGGTACAAGATATTTTCTAGCCAGAGGTAGTGAAGAGCGAAACAGCTTAGCAAACCAACTGCCAAGACCATAGCCGGACATTGTAGTACGCCCTTTGTAATACTCCATTCCATTGCCCTGTTGTCTTGGGCAAAGAGTATTAGTATGGCAGTCAATATAAGGACAAATGAATACCACTTTTCTATTAGACATCTTGTTGAACGATGGGACGAAAATGGCATGTACTCACAGCCAAACCTTTTGAAATTGCTATGGGATGACCCAGTTTAGTTCGTAGTGTTAACTGACAGAGTGCCAAATAGGAAGTGTTTACGGGAATATACTGAAGATGCTTTATATTGTAGCGGTGAATATGTTCTTGATTGGTTTTTTGTTCAAGAAATCGTAGGAGGGGAACATTTGAATTAACAATCCGGGATGTTTCCACAAACGAAGCGTAGAGAAATATACAAGTGTCCGTGGAGAAGGCAGGTGGGTAGTCAGCAAAAATGAAATTTGTGTTTCCGGCACTTTTACCGCTGATTATATTGAGCTTAAGGCCAAGAACATCCTTTAGATTATCATTGAGAATAACCTTTTCATTGGCAATTGGTGAACTAATTTAGATCTTGCCCTCCTCCTTTGAATAGTTGAAATGAAAAGCTCCTTTTTTACGAGCGGAAATTCTTTTATTAATAGAACGACATAAATCATTCATACAGGTGAGTTACTCGTAGTTTAATTCAATATATGGATAATCCATCCAATTCATTCTTTGAATTTTTTATTAATCACTTGAGGATGGTTGTAGCCACTCATAGGGTCTAATTTTTATATCCTATTTACGATCTTTCCTCAGGATTTCGTAGGTATTTTTGAGAATACATTCAACAGGAGTCACTTCGAGCTCTCCGTCGTTGAATTTCATAGTGGGGGGGAGTTTTGTCCAAAAATCACTTGTTTTATTCAAGTCATTGTAGAGAGGATCAGAAATATTGGACCTGAAAGTCACATAGAAATCATTGGGCATTGTTAATATCTTCAACACTCACCCAAAAATCTAAATCAGAGTTGTATCCTAGCCAGTGAACAAGCAAATGTCTCTTGCCCCTACGAGTACGACTCTTTAATATCTTTTCAATTTGATAAATTTCACTAGTGTTTCTAACTTTTTGCAGTTCATATTCATAAAAACCGCCGAGAATTTCATCATCTTTGGTGTCTCGCAGTCGATAAGTCGTGGGTTCGGATTCCAGGATTTTGGACACTTTAAAAAGTTCAGTGCTCCATAAATAATTCCTCTTTTCAAAAATATTGGTGGTTCTATTAATTCGAACAGTATCACCAACATTGAATTTCTTCTTCACATTTTTTTCTTTTTTACCATTGGAATATTGCTTTAGAAAAGCATCAACTGTATTTTCACTGCAATGAACTTCCCGAGGGCTTGAGTTGGACAGAGATTGATGGGGTCGATGGTTGTATATCCGCATGATTTTATCTAAATCATGAAAAAAAGCAGGTGTATTTTTTAGTGTACAATATCTTGAAATTAATAGACGAATCGTTCTTATCAATATTTCAGCCAATGCAGCCTTTATCGGGCTTTGACTCTGATAAAGTGTTGTATTATATTTCAATAGAACCTTTTGCACATGGGGATTAACAAATTCGCTACCACGATCCGATTGAATTTTTCTATAGCAATCCTGCTCAAGAATGCTTTCAATGGCCTGAGCAACCTCAACACTTGTCTTTGACCGCAATGGGATGGCATAGGCATAGCGACTAAAGATACTGATTGCCACTAGAATATATTTGTAGGGTGTATTGTGACGTCCTTAAATCATGTCTAAAGTTAAAAGATCAGTTTACACTGAATGCAGAGGGGAAAAGGCTGTAGTTTGTCGATATTGTTTGCCACGAATGCTGCGATTCCGATGCAGTGTGTAACTCGGTTCATTCTGTAGATACTCTTTTGCTTTTTTTAATGTGCTGCCAGAGGCAACTTTAGAAAGCGTTTTGGGGGAGCTTAGACTTCCTGCTTCACCAATATTTTCATAGACAAGTTTCAGAACTTCAACCATTTTGAACGCAAACACGTAGCGTAATGTTCACTCCCCTTTTGCACACTGGAGGGTGAATCAATTAGTCTTTGGTTTTGACTAGCAGCTACAGGTGTTAAAAAATCACTGCTGCTGCTGCTGCTAGTGTTTTCAAATATTGAGTATTCTTTTTTTTAAATGCTGTTTGTGTTGATGGAGGACTGTATTCTTTTGGTTTTTTTAGAATTTACTTATTAGCAATAAGGCTTTTAGGGAAGTTTTATACATTTAGAAAGGTGTATAGATTATTGTCAAATCATAAAAGTCCTTTACGATTCGTCACCATATCACAAATTAAATCAACTAGATTATAACATTTCCCTGAATTATAATTCGTTTCCCTGTGCTGTCAACTTGAACCTGATCATTAGTTTCCAGCATGAGATATGATAATACTTTTTTACTCTGTTCTCGATAGGTCACTGGCAATAGGTTTCCAATTGTTGTCACTATAGAATTCAATTCCTTCTCCTTTGATTGCACAGAATATTGAGGAGATGTTTCCTGTTTAGAGGGATCTGTGACGGTAACAGCGGGTCTCTCACGATAAGGTCTATGTTTGTCCATACGTCGCAATGCATCTTGATGTAAAAGCAGTTTTTTGTCATCAGCAATATTCTCATCATTAATGAATTTGCTTAGATTTTCTTCAAAATGTTCGACGGGCGAGAGGACAAGTTAAAATGGCGTCAATTTATAGGGTTTAGCCATTCTCTAGAGAAAAATGTTTACAAGTCCTGCAATTATTGGCAGTAAAAGTGTAAAAAAGCTACCGCCCGCTTGAAGGAGATGTTTTCTTTGAAAAAATTTTCCCTTGTTTTTGCAAGCCAAGGCGCGTAAAGTGGAACGATGTTGCTTTGTCTGTTGTCTAAAACCTTGTGGCAAGTGTACATTGCCCTCAGTTAAATTTAAACAAAGTTCAGATATTAGATTAACGAGATTATTGTCAATGCCATGTTTGAGTATAGTCTTCTTGAGTGTTTGCTTTGAAGTGTCTAAAATGGTAAATAAATGCCAATGTTCGTTCAGTTTCTTCAGTGTCATAATGGCAACTAATAGCTTTTTCTACTGTTCACCGGAAGATATACGGTAATTTCATTGTTGAAAATGTCGGTGACTATACGTAGATCCCCGGGTGTGCTCTGATTAAGATCTAGCAAAATGTAGCCATATGACTTATTTGTCGCCTGAGTGTACGCTGACAGCAGAAATTTAGGTGCGCCTGGATATATTTGCTTATTGAGAGTTATTAGCAAGCTAGAATGACGAACAACTCGATAGATAATATAGATGGTGCAATTCAATGCGAGGGTTTTTATAAATTTCCTCTGATGAAAGGGATTGCGTAGAATCATGTATATGCAAATCTGTTCACGATGATAGCGAGCAGTGAACAGGAGTAACATTTTTTGGGAGAATTGTTCAAGGGAGTTAGCCAAATCATCAATATTTATCAATTAGTTCGGTTCAATACTATTGAAAACATCAAGTCCCCCGTATGAATTGTATTGGCATGGTTGTGGCAATAGCTTTTATTTGATCGTAGGACTCCTGCCAAGTACTATAGCAATAATAAATTTTCTTTGGTTTTTCCAAAAATATTCTATTACAATTTTGAATTATTTTCGCTAAAAGTGTTGTTTTCCCCGACATTAATCGACCACACAGAAACGATCTGAAGGGTGTTTTAAATTTATACATGCTGCTGGTGCCGCTGTTGACAACAGTCGGACTACAACTAGCTGTAAATCATACTTGTCCAATGAATAAGTAGTAGTAATAATTTTCCCATAGATCTATCTAGTACGTTAGCAAGAACAACAAAAACAATATTTCATGGTTGTTTATTTGACGTAAAAACTTTATTTGTTCAACATGAACAACATAAAAAAAAACACCTCTGTTCAAACATGAACAACATAAAAATGACACTTGTTCAAACATGAACAACATAAAAATGACACTTGTTCAAACATAAAGAACAACGTTTATTATAAAAACACTTTTGTTAATCAAGAACAACAACAACAACACTTATTGTCATAAAAACACTTTTTGTCCAGCATCACTATTTGTACATTAGCACACACACACACTTTTTGTACAGTAAATCACTTGAAAAAAAAAACAAAAAAAACAATTGGAACATGAACTTTAAAAAAAGCACAGTTGAACAATGTGAATTTAAAATGACCCCTCCCCCCCCCCCCGGGGCCGCAGGGCCGAAGGCCAGCCATGGGCGGGACCCCCAAACCCCGGGGCCGCAGGGCCGAAGGTTGGCGACGGGTGGGACCCCCCCCCCCCCCCACCCCCTGGGGCGCTGTATACAATAGTTGTCGTCACTGCTGCTGCTACAGGTTAGGTTGGGTTAGGTTGGGTTAAAGTGAGGTTGGGTTAGTTAATTTATGAAAGGTTTGGTTAGTGGTTAGAGTCAAACTCAGGTTAATTTATCCAGACCAAGTTGATTGCAATAGTCTATGCATTCAACCCGGTCTGAAATACGGTAGTGGCCATATGGCATTACACTTACACCATTCTCGAGCACAAAGACTTTGTCGGATATACACGACATTGCATTATTTTCCACTCTTACAGTATAATTTTTATACTGTAGAGAGCGAATTGCAAGCACTTGTCCTCTCGGCACTAGGCTACTCTCTACACAGTCTCTGTACACGCTCATCATAAAATTGCTCTTTACAAACTGTGTAGGCACCCCTTTACACGCCTGCTTTACATCCCCATTATGAGTTTCCACGCAATAAACTTTAGGACCCGGGAACACCCCCCTGGATATTAAATCACTCCCCGTCTCTGATTTTAACATTAGTAGCTGGTCGGGGGCTTGACGTTTCACCAACTTGGGGTAGAGGGATGGATTCCAATTGGTGAAATCCATCCGCGAGCTGATGTGTTCCCCATTTTCTAAATCCCCCAATAAATCCTCAGTTTTTACCTTTAACAGCAAAGAATCTGTATCCCAATAGTAAACTTGAACCTCCCCCTCCCGTGGCCATTGCACCTTGCACACGTCGTAAAAAAACAACAGCATGCGCTTTTTGGAAATTTCAAACCCTGAACTACGACCCGCCATACTTTTGCTAAGTACCACATTTCACTTTTTACTGTTTAGATGAATCGCGCCAGCCTCACTGCTTGTGAACGATATAAAGTTAGTATCAGTAATAATCCGTGTACACTCTTGACGGTCAGTCATGGCGTCACAACGAGATCTGTTCCGTACGCTTTCGCACATTTTGCCAAACGCTGAATTTAGAATGAGTTTGTACATTTCCTTCTCTACTTTGGAGTTTGCCCGAGAGCGTTTATCAACAAAAAAAGTGTCGATAATCGTCTTCAAAGAGGGTTTCTGACTGAATTGCAGGACCCTATGTATTTTGGTGATCTTGAAACCATTGTTCACCATCCAGTGCAAAAGCACATGGTGAACAGCGACATTCTCCTTAGGGTCCAGATCTGCAATCAGTTTTTGCTTGGAGGGGGTCCAGTGAATCCCCATATCCTCAACCAATGATCGATTGTACGGGCTCAGTGAGTCCCTGGTCACTGGTCGATTGATACAGGGAAAAACAAAATCTCTGACTGAATCGAGAAGCGCCAATGGAATGTGCCCGTCAATTTCAAAGAACCATCCTTGTGGCCCATTGTTCTCGACAGTATTAATGTCGGAGAACTCACAAGGATTCTCAAGCCATTGATAGTTCCCACACGGCAAACAGTAGTGAGACATTGCCGAGGGGTACAATGAGTTCATGTCCAAGAACACTGCATTTGACTTTGCACCGGTGTCGCTGTTCTGTCCGCTTGGATCGGTTGTCAAGACGCGATCCCCATGAAAAACATACCCACCCCTCATTGATCTTTCTACAAAAAGGTGTTGTTCCACATCGGTGATTAAGCCTATTTCCTCCCTACTAATTTTTTAAATCAGGTCCATCACCAAATGCGGCGTGGAAAAATAATAGCCTATATCTAGTCCGAACTCTGAATAGTTTTGATCTGTGTTCTTGCAGACTATGTCTAACAAAGTTAAAACGTCACTGGCCAAGTACAGTCTACAATAATCCCACCCATTTTTACAATTCCCCTTAGACCACACCTTCTTGGCAAATTCATTTTCCTCGGCTCTGCATTCACTGTTGGTGAGTGAATTATAGAAAGCTTGAATTGGAGGTAGTTTCACCTCGCTTAATGGAACGCCAGAACAGTAATAGTCGTATGCATATACACCTTTACAGGTCAATAGGTCATACATTTCACTGTCTGGAAAGTGCTGTTTAAGCAAAGGAAAACTATCAAAATTGTCGCTTTTCTGCACTTGAATCAATTGACTCAACGCCTTGGGGAAAAAACTAAAAGAATCTAAACACCTGACTTTATTCCAGCACGTATGCTCACTATTTACTACCTGTAATTTCAGCTCGAGAAGCAACAACATCTCTGCCGATTTTGGAATAACTTTATAGGTAAATGAATTATTTATCCATGGACTATCTACTCCCCCTCCCTCCCTGTGCATACGTGCCAGTGCCGGTAAAATACATTTTAAATCATAATTTGAATTGTGAATAAAAACTGGAATAAAAAACTGCTGGCTAACATTTAAGTTACACGATTGATGCGCTACCCCTCTAAAATTACTTCCCCCAGAGGATATTTCCGGCCACAAGTGATTGTGATCTCTGACTTTCTCCTTCCCCCCTCTTTTCCCTTTAGTCTCGTTATCCCCCTCTTCAAACTCCCCCTTACAAACCCAACACTTTTTTTGATTTTAATTGCGAGACGATCCTCTGAAGACAACACCATAGGGTAATGCGTATTTCTCAAACGAGAAATAGTACCATTAGTGGTGCCAATTAATTTAGTCAGTGCCTTGACCATACACTCTCCCTAATCCAACGTTTCAACTATTTCTCAAAACTGCATATTGTTAGAACTGTCTCTTTGTGCGTGGGCGTAGGAGACTGCAATAGGTTGATGTTCCTTGATTCGGTTTGGAAATCGAGGATCGTTCACTTCCGCTAGCTTCGCCTCACAGTCCAACGAGATTTTATTGCTCTGGAGGAGTGTGTTTTGGAAATTTTTAAAACGTAATATGGCCCTATCCCCTGAAACCGTTTCCACTGACTGGTAGCCATGCCTTCTACAATGTTTTATATGATCCCGTAGTTTTAATTCTGTCCAAAATCGAGACAGGCATGTTGGACAGTAGAAACGTGCACTCTGTTTCTTACCCTCCCCCAGAACTCTACTAATGTCTGTAATTGGGTTAAAATGGTCAATAGAATTGGTTAGGTCACTAGATGGTGTGTACAACAGCCATACCCGGTGTTTAACCAATTCAATCGAAGGTCCACTTATTGGGAACACCACCCCCTTCTTTTTAGAACGAACCCCATCTTCAAATTCAGTTTCATACTGAACCACAGTACTGTCGATATTTAAATGGGCATTGGTCCTTTCAAAAATATCAATAGACCTGAGCGTTACTGGGTATTTCCCCTCTAAACACGAAAAATCTACAATGGGAAAATTGGACCCCTCCTTCCCATGTACAGCCCAGTGATCTAAATTCGTCTTGGAAGCGTCACGTGCTAGAGGCTCGAATGCTGATATGAGGAAAGCGTACTTGAAACATTTTTGATCTGTTTCAAAGCAGATTCGCTGGACACCTTTACATCCTTCTAAATCAGGATTATATTTTAAAACTGTATCCCTCTCAGACCCCCCACCCCCTCTTAAAATAAAATCTTTTTTTAAATTCACAGATATTAACGCTTAAATTTTCAACAAATAAAACTACAGACCCACTCCCGTTTTCGTTATAATTCTCGAGATGTGTAACAATGTGGCCTATCCACTCTGAAAAAAAACACCCTCAAAATTCTCTAAATTTGGATAAACCACTCGCATCTCAGTATGTACATAATGATGATAAACCTCACTTTTTCCATCATTTAAATAAACACCTTTAAAACAATAGAAACCTTAATTGAATCCCTACCCCCTCCTCACAACTGAATTTGTTTTTCTAGCAGTGCACGAATTCTATCTACATATTCATGAATAATTTCTACAGGGTCAAACACAAAATTACCACCCAAAAACGAATTAAATGGGTCTCCAAAGTTGCAGTGTAGACAACTATCGTATTTAAAATTGTGTTTGAGAGTTGACACTCGGGAAATGTCGTAAATTGAATATTAACCCTCTCCTCCTCCCCCCTTCTCTTGTATATTATCAACACCCCCTCCCCCACATTGTTCAATAATAGGGCTATGGGAAGGCACTTCAGTTGATTGAAGTGGAAGTATGTTATCAGTGGAGGGACGGTTCCCTGTTAATTCCCAGGTAAAATCCTCTAAAAGCTGTAGTGTATTTGGACTTAGCAACGGTAAGTCCCCCTGCTCAACTATGCTATAATCAACATTAAAATAACCAACTAAAAAATCATCAATGTTAAACGATATTGCATTAATTATACCTTGCTGTGACATTTTATTGTTGTAGATCTCCAAAGGCGCGTCTTCTCCTTCTCCAACTGACGAACAGGGGGGAGATGGCGAATATGGAACCAGAACAACCTATAAAAGAAAAATGGCTTAGTTTCAAAGTGTACAAATCACCCCTATTATTAAAGAATTGATTTTTATTTAAAAACGTGCTTAGCAGTAGCATTTAGTTCTCTACTCTATATATATCCCGAAAGTTCCAGGTTAATACAATCTAAAAGATGACATAGAAGGTTTTGATTTTGTTCAAACAACTCCTCAAAAATAATTCATATTAATACTCTTTATCTGCTTTGAAAAAACCGTGGTCTTTGTAAACTAGAAATTAGCTAAAAATATTATTATGAGGTTGAAAAATAGCGAAGATGCCTACAGTGGGCAGAGAAAATAGGAAAGATTAAAAAAAAGTGCGGTTTCTTTGACAGGTTAATACAATCTAAAAGATGACATAGAAGGTTTTGATTTTGTTCAAACAACTCCTCAAAAAATAATTCATATTAATACTCTTTATCTTCTTTGAAAAAACCGAGGTCTTTGTAAACTAGAAATTAGATAAAAATATTATTATGATATTGAAAAATAGCGAAGATGCCTACAGTGGGACAGAGAAAATAGGAAAGATTAGAAAAAAAGAGCAGTTTCTTTGACAAGCCAAAAAAAATTACATTATATTTAGATATCTCTGAGGGAGGGGGGAGCAGAAACATTTAAAACAAGGGGTGTGGGTTTATAGCGAAAATAGCATTTTTAATATCTCTTGACACACACTTTTACAGCGATGAAAAATGGGTTTGTTTAGATATTTCTATAAGTTAGGTAAAAAAAATGCTCACATTTTTATATCCCGGCTGCAGTTGAGTGCCTGAAGGCCCTGGCGAAGCATGCTGGAGGGCGACCTCCTGACCTTGTGTAGGTGAGGCAGGTTTTGAAGGCCCAGACAACACATGATGGAAGGTGGACGGGCCAGCGGCGTTACATTCTTGTACAGATTGGGCTGCGACTTGTGCAGGCAGCGTCGGTCTTGAATAGCCGATATTGGGGTTGGATGGGCCAGTGTATTTGATAATTGATGGTCTTAAAGGAATAGCCTCATCCTCTCTTGCTCTCTTAGGTGGAGGGGCCATACATTCTTCATAATTTGCCTTAAAGAAGAGAAAAAATTTAGTATTGAAATAATTTTTCCCTTTTTTACAGAATAAAAATTAGTACCCCCTAACCTAACCTAGCCATAATTTTGTCTAGAAAGCATTTATCGCAAAGAAGTCCCCTCCCCTAAGCCAAAAAAGTAAAGCAAAAGGTAAAATTTGCGACAGTCAGAAATGCTCCTATTTTTACCATGTTGAGAAAAAAATTAAATACACAACTTGTGAAAAATAAACCCGAAAAGCATAGAAATCCTATTTTTACCATTTAGAAAATAAATTAAAAAAAACTATCATTATTTTATGGGGCCAAAAGCTACATCAAATCAAATACACTGATTTAAAATCTAGATCTCAAAATAGCCAACCATACATATGATATAATTAAAATCTAACCAAACACTAAACTTCAATGTTGCGTGTCGGAATGGCCACATTAGTTTTCTTGTCAATGGGTGTACATGTCTGCACAATGAATCCACCCCCCTTACTTTTCATGTGAAGATACACTTTGTTTTCATTTTACCATGATGGTATTAGAATTGAGGCATTGCCCCTTCCCCCTTTTTACATAATGTCCTTAAAAATATTGTTAGCAATTATTTTGGGAAATAACTCGTTTTACTCTTCCATACAGGTTGCGTAGGCATAGCTTAATTATCGCAATCTCTTTTTGCTTGAAAGAGTTTTAATTTGACGGGAAAAACAATCCTTTTTGATCTGTGAATCCCTTTGGTTAAACCGTTAACGTAATGGATTGAAAAAGCGGATGTGTTTTAAAAGGGTGACAGCTAATTAAATCATTTCGGGAATGTTTATGCCAAGTTATCGGGCGGCTTAATAGCTTGGGGATTGACAGAAAGTTGACTGTCAAAGGGAGAGTTCAAAACAGAGTTATTTCCAATGGAAGAATTAAAGTCATAAACAGGGGGGGAAGGGAGGATGTGGAAGGGAGGATGGGGTTTACATGGTAAAAAAGAACATATTTTAAGATTTCTAGCGAGTATAAACAATATATAGTGGAGTTTGTATTGTGTGGGGGGGCGGTATACCGTGAATTTACTGGAGGGTGACTAAGTAAAATGATTTTATTTGAAAATAAAGTATGAAAATTGACTAAACAGAACTCACATTGTAAATCGCTGTAGCCAAGGCTTCTAGCTCATCAATAATATTCGATGTTTTATTCATTATGTCTTGGAACTTTCTGAATGTTTAATCACAATGCATGTCCGTTATATATTAAATCTCAAGGGCTAATTGCAATGTAATGGGAAACCATATGTAAGTGACTCTCTGATTGGCTTAGAATGAGGTGTAACCGACTCTCTGATTGGCTTAGAAGGAGGTATGTACTTCCTGTTTCCCATTCCTGGATCAAAACATTCTCCCTAACGATGATGTAAATCAAGTTCTCGGAAATTCTCTCCCCTAGATCAATACATTCCCCTAGCGATTATGTAAATCACCCCTCGTGTCATTACACTTGGCCAAACAACAACAACAACAAATCAATCGACCTTGACCTCATTTGACATTAATAAACCATGAAAATACATCAAAGTGAGAAAAATCCTGTTTTTTCATTCTCAGTGACAAAAACCATAAAATCATGCATAAATTATATAGGCCCGGGAGATTATGTAATCAATTTCTCAGAAATTTACCTCCCCTTCGATTACGCAATCAATTTCTCGGAAATCCTCTCCCCTCGAGGGATTATATACCCATATATGGTGTGGGGTCACGAGCTCATGAGGTTAGGTTATGTTACGCAATCAAGTTCTCAGATATCCTCTCTCCTTCGATTACGCAATGAATTTCTCGGAAATCCATGTCCCCTAGATCAATACATTCCCCATCGATTATGTAAATCACCCCCCAGTGTCATTACTCCTAGACAAGCAACAACAAATCAATCTACCTTGACCTTATTAGACTCGATCAATAATCCTTGAATAAATTATGTCCCGTCAGCGTTAGACTTAATTGTAGATGGCAGCAGTGGTGTCGTCTGGGATCAATAGGGGCATTTCTACTGTTTCCCCCCTCTTTTAAAAATCAGGTAAATTTTCTCAGGCTCGTAGCCTTTGATGAGTAATACCAAACTTAATAAAAATTTATATATTTAGAATCAGCATTATAAGCCCATTCTTCTGATACATTTATTGACATCAAAATTCCGTTTTTAAAAGTTTCGATTAGTATTAAGCCGTACCGCTTGTTTTTTTATTATTGTTTTTTTTTTTATTACGTATATTTTATTACGTATATGAGGGGGTTCTCCCCTTAGTAAATACCACGCTCTTTACGTTAAAAGTAAAAAAAAATTTAATTCATAAACCCCTGAATCACAAAGGCCGTTTAAATAGAAAAGATAGCTCTTTTGAAAGCACTAAAAAAAAACTGTAGCGTAAAGAGCGAGGTATTGACTTGGGAGAGAACCCCCTCATATACGTAATAATTTCTGTCCGTTTAACGTTCTAATGTTGCTTCTTACTTTCAGTTGAAAAAACTTGTTTTTTTAAAATTTAATTTCTGATCGTTTTTTAAATAATGCTTGGAAATCCGGCGCCTCCTTCATAGAAATGTCCCTTGCCCCAAAGAAGCATCCTCCACGGAAATATTCTCCCGTGTACCCCCTCCTCCCGCCCCCCCCCCCCCCTCATCTGAAAAAAATCCTTCCTGTAAATGTCTGTATACTTCCCAATAACCAATACAATATTTAAGCAATGGGCAAAGTTCATAACTTGCAGCCCTTCCCCTGAGAACTGTGGGGGATTAAGTCATCCTAAAAGACATATTTATTAGATTTTCGACTTTGCTGAACAAAGTGGCTATCTCAAAATTTTAATTGGGTGACTTTGAGAAAAAAATGAGCGTGGGAGAGGGCCTAGTTGCCTTCCATTTTTTTGGTCACTTAAAAAGGGCCCTATAACTTTTAATTTCCGTTCCAATGAGCCCTCCTACGATATTCTAGGACCACTTGGTCAGTACGATTACCCCTGCGGAAAAGAAAAAAAAAAAAAAATAAACACGCATCTGTGATCTTTCTTCTGGCAAAAAATGGAAAATTCCACATTTTTGTAGATAGGAGCTTGAAACCTCTACGCTAAATATGATGGTGTGACTTTCATTAAGGTTTTATATAATTTTTAGGGGTTCTTTCCCCCTTTTTTCGAAAATCAGCCAAATTTTCTCAGGCGCGTAACTTTTGATGGGTAAGATTAAACTTGATGAAACTTATATTTTTGAAATCAGAATTAAAATCTGATTCTTTTAATGTATCTTTTTTGAAATCAGAATTAAAATCTGATTCTTTTAATTGGTATCAAAATTCAGTTTTTTAGAGTTTCGGTTACCATTGAGCCGGGTCGCTCCTTACTTACAGTTCGTTACCACGAACTGTTTGATATTGCATTAACAGTTGGTCAATTTCGGCCTGAAAACAAATAGCTTAAAAATCCCCTCCAAAGCCAAAAAATGGGGGAAAATGTCTATAGTGAGCTAAAAAACTTTTTAATGTCTTTGACAAGCTTTATTTAGAGACCTCTAACAAAAAAGTCAAAACTAAAGATATAAAAACTCCTTTAAAGCCTGAATGGGCTCTCTGACATGTAAAAAAAAGTGAAAAACGTCTTTATTAGAGTGAAATGGTTAAGAACAATCTTTATTCTGAGGGACAGAATGTTTTAAAATTTTGGAGGGTAGGGATGTATTCTGAAACTTCAATATTCTAGAAAAATAGTGGAAAAAAGAACATTATTATGGGAAGGCACAGATTAAACCAAAAACTAGCGAGTAGTTGCTTAAAAGCTGAAGCCTTATTTCTAACTCCCTTAAAACTAGGAGTTATGGAGCCTGAAACAAAGACAAAAGTAATGAAAAAAACAGAAAAAACTACATAAATTTAGGTACGTGTGAAGCTAGCAGGGGTACACAGATTACTCCTAAAAACCAGGGAGTATGCGCTTAAAAGCTGAAAAACAATCTTATTTCCAGAGACCTCTAATATTCTGGCGAAAAGCTTTTATTATGTTGAAGAAAATAGTGAAAATGGCTAAGAACAACCTAATTTCTGAGAGACACTGTCTTTTAAAACTAGGCAGGGTATGGATGCATTCTGAAACTTTAATATATTAGCGAAAAATATCATTATTAGCTTGAAATGGCGAGATGAAAGGCTCTCTAACAGTGAACTAGAAATTAGTCAAAAATATTATTATTAGGTTGAAAAAATAGCGAAAAATATCTTTTAAAATCTCTGAGAAGCGAAGAATGGTTTAAAAAAAATAACTAGATATTTCTATAACCAGGTAGCAAATAGAGGTAAAATGGCTTACATCCCCGAATTCAGGCTGCACTTGGTTGCCAGATGATCCTGGGTGCGCATGTCGTAGGATGGACGAGGTGGTGACGTCAGGCTCTTGTGCAGCCGGGCCAGCGATGTCACAGGGTTTTGCAGCCGGGGCTGCTCTTGAGACCCTCGGCAAAGCATGATGAGGGACAACCTCATGTTCTTGTTTAGGTGGGGCTGCACTTATGAGCTGCCGCCCACTATCTCTTTAATTTTATTCCATGCTGCATAGGGGTCTGCGCGGATGGGACTTGTGCAGGCATCGCTTGTCTGGAGGGCGCTCTGGATGGCACAGCCCTGGAAGGGTCGGGCTTCTATTGAAGGTGAGCCAAGGGTTGCAACAGTAGTGCCCTGGAAGGGTCTGGTTTCTCCTGATGGGGAGCCAGATCATAATTTGCACTTTACTGAAAAAAAAATATAAATGTTTTTACTTTTATAACTTTAATAAATCAAATAATATTAAGATTTTGATTAATAAATATCAGTATATGTATATTAAACTGACAATGCACATTCATTTGTATTTTTTTTCAGTAAAGTGCAAATTATGATCTGGCCATGGGAAGGCATAGGGGTTTTGAGCCCAACTTATGTTAATGTCTGCTCGTTTTGAGTTTGACTCGGTTATTTATTGTAATTTCTGTGCCTTTTGGGTTTCATTTATTTATCGATGCTGATTTGTGGTAGTTTCAAGCTTGGTAAATTATTTTATTTTATTTTTGCTCATTTTTGGTTTAATGGGGTTCTTTAGTTTTCTTTGAAAAACTTATTTTGTGGAAAAAGTTATTTTTAATTAATTTCTGCTTGTTTTATATTGACATAGTCATTTCAGAGAAAAAGAAAATAATACTTTAAATCTTTTCATTTTTTTAAAGATTTATAGTTTGGCCTGCTGTTGTGAGGTGTATTCTTTTATGGTATTTGGGTGTAGTTGTCGTAGATGCCTTTATTCTCCCTTTATAGAGGAGATAAACTCTGGCCCTAAGGTAGTTAAACTTTGGTAGCATGCCTTAGGCTATGACCGAACTAATGAGGCGTACCGACTGGGTAGGTTCGTTGAGTTAAAGTTAAATTGTAGAGAGTTTGTCTACAATACAATGCTTTTGTCCAATGTACACATAATAATTACAGATATAAATATTCTAATGGGTCTGACTGTCCCAAGTCGACCACAAGTCCCACAAACTACAGTAATATATAATAAGATACAGACACTTACAATGATCCGACAAGATCCCAAGGTATTTCTAACGAGAAAATAAACGGGCAGAGGTTCGCCTTGCAAGTCAAAAAGTCTGTCTTCAGTCTCAAAAATCTGGATATATATATGAAAAACTAACCACGTCCTTCCGGTACATTGACGCAGTTAGCCAGGAAATTGGTTATTGAGCAAGTTCCCTCCAAGCTTACACATTCCACGATTTGTATCTTTATCTTAAAAAGTGGTATTTTGAAACTTTGTTTTTGTGTCTTAATATATTTTTACTCAATTAATAATTAACTAAATTAGAATGCTTTACCACAATACTCCCCATTTAAAGAAGAATTGTCCCAATTCTCAATATTTTACTTTTAAAACAACATAATATTGTTTACAGCTATTATGCTGCCATCTTTGGGTCATTATGTGCATATACCCTCAATGGGTTTCCTTAGGGTCATGTTTCTGGTCCAATATAGGCCATGTTCTTTTTTGTCGAAGGATTTAAATTTGAAATTCATCCTTGTTTCTCTTTTCCTCTGTCGTTAGGAATAAAAATACTCTTTTTACCCTTCTTCACAAGCGACTTGTGTTGTAACTTGACCCTAAGTAGCTTAAACATCATATTAGTGGATTTTCTTAAATTACATCTGTGTGAGAAAAGTCTAATGAATTTTTTTGAGGTTAGAGTTAACTACCATTTGTGATTTGATCGATATGTCGGATTTGATTGCTATATCATTTGCTTTTTCTTAAATAAATATATCGAATAGGTTATATATAACATTATTAATTTTTTAATTTTCAAATTTTTTCCCAGCAAAAAGTATTTTCAAATATATTCAACCATTTGGGCTGGGTAGTACATTATCTAGGCCTAAATTAAGTTCTGATTTTATCTCACTTTTGATGAACTTCTAGTAAAGCCTGTATTACTGCTATAGTTTCCAAATATCAGTTGATCAAGTATGGTTTGATTTCTGATGGTATGAGATGATAGTATTAGGATATATTTGAAGTGGCTTCAAAATTTGTTACTTTCCAAAAATGTGTCAAAATATGAATGAAACAAAAATAGATCCGAAAGGATGCAACGAAAAATTTGATTTCCAAAAAAAAATAGCTAAGGCTGTTTGTAAAATAAATATTCACATTAGAATACATATAAAAGCATATAGTTTTACATATGTAGTAGAAATGAAACACTCAATTTTGTAAAGTTTAATTACTTTTATTTACTTTTCTCTCTTTTAATTACTCCAAAAATAATATCCCGCTGAAATCGAAACATTATGTTTCTTGCTGGATTATTCTTTCAAACTTAATACTTGACGGATTATTTCACAATAAAAATTATTTATACGTTGAATCGAAGTCAAACATTTACATATACATTAAATCACTAGTTAAAACTTAAAACTGATAAAAACATAGTATATATATATATATATATATATAAGCATTGTGAAATAGCTTACATAAGTATTTTTTTTAATTCGCAAAACTAGATAGGATATTTAACTACTGTTTAAAACTTAAAGCATTAAAAAAAGTAATACACGGTATAGATAAGCATTGGAATTAATTCCAATTATTGTTTTGTTAATTGTTTATGAAGTATTAATGTAGAATACTTCTTGAATGATATAAAAAAAAACAAATACTCAACATTTAATTCACTCTATTTACATGGATAGTTTAGGTTATATATATATATATATATATATATATATATATATATATATATATATATATATATATATATATATATATATATATATATATATATATATATATATATATATATATATATATATATATATATATATATATATATATATATATATATATATATATATATATATATATATATATATATATATATATATATATATTAACCGAAGTTATGCTGGTACTTAATTGTTAAAAACAAATAATAATTATGTAGCCTAATAATTTATTTAATCACTGCAATATTTGTTCTTTTTACAACTTTTAATTAAGTCCGTCAAGACTTTTATATGATAAGTCCTAACTGCAATTAAAATATTTACAAAACAAAAGTAACTCCAACAAATAGATTTATGCACTATAACTCATAACTGTGATTAGCCTCTATGTAAGGGCTTGGCAATAGTTCATATAACATGACTTTGCTCAAACTTTTCAGACTTTTGAGCTTTCTAATTCTTTTCAAATTTTTGGTATTTGAGACAGTTTTATAACGTTTTTGTCTGTAATCTCTCTTTTTAGCTTTAATGTCTTTTTGGGTTAAGGTTTTATTTACAGTTTAGATCTGATAAGCTAAAAAAAAATTTTGCTGTTCATCTTATACCTTTTATGCTATCATCAAATGACTTTGCCTGTACTCTTAAGGTTTGCTTACCAGGGCTGCCTTCTGGCATCTCCTTATCACGTTTCCTGGTCATCTTGTCACGGCTACAGCTAAAAGGACTATTATGAACCTGCATACACAATAATTAATTATTTATATTATTGCCACACTTTTTGATTTGTTGCCACAATTTTTTCTTGGGCTATTCTTCAGAAAATCAGAAAAGTGGCCCTTCTGCAGAAAAAATACCTGGCCTTCATGGCGCACAGTAATCTGTAACACACATAACACACAGTAATCAAGGCACACAGCTCTGTATCATTAATGCTACTCATTTTGTACCTATTTAGTACATTTTTCGTACTAGTTTCGTTCGGCCAGTTCAATAAGTGCGTATAACAATAAGTGCATTTAACTGACTCCATTCAGTTTATTTTCCTTGTTAATTTTGTCTGGCTATATTTTCAACTTGAACCCTTTTCTTTTTTTTGATTCGTTATTTCAATGGAGCCTAAGGGTTTTTTCAAGTCTTTTCCGCTTTTTCAGTAAAATAGGTCTTTCCTAAGCATCTTTTTTTATTTTTCAAATATTTTTCAAAAACAATTAACAAGTTTTTATGCTGATTGCCCTTCTATGGTCAAATTCCTTATCCCCATATTTTTAAGAGGTGGGGGGGGGATGTCTAATTTTTGCAACCTGTATTTTTGAAATTATTCAATTTTTTTCTTTGAAAGTTTTTGTGTTAGAAAAGTACTGTAGTTTTTCAGCTAGTTTTTTTTTTGAACACTTTTAATTAAGTTTTGCCCCGAATTTGCTAGTTCTCATTTCTTCCTTAAAATGCAATTTTTACGATATACTGGTTGCCAATTTTATCCCAGCTTTAATTACTATTTTATTTGCCAAAGAAAGAGAGACAATAATTTCGTTGCAAGGCTAAATAACTTTGAATTCGGTGCTCATTATCTGTGGTTTATTGATAAGCTTGAATCTGGGAGAATTATAAGAATGGATTTCCGTTCATTGCTGCGAGTTTTCTTTTGTTGTGTAAAGCTATATTTTATTTTCAAAGAAAAAGTGGATACTGTTTAGTTAGTGTCAGGGTTCAACGGATTGGGATTTGGGTGTTTGGGTTGGCACAGGTGAAAACCAATTGTTTAAACTAGGGATCTCCTGTGCCAATTCGTTTTCTCAGATCCAATACATCGCTTGACCTAAAATTATTATCTTGAACTATGAATTGTGGTTTGCTTGTGACGATGGGGTCAATTTTTTTTTTTTTTTAATGGATTTTGTCGTTGGCTTACTCCTCCTGGTAAGTTTTTAGGTTATAACATATTTTTATATTGCTTTTGGTTCCTCTCACTTAGCACCCATTTTTTTTCCTTCTAAGCTTATTCTAAGCTTCGCTTAAATCTTTATAGCGCTTAATTATTGTCTTTAATTTTTTTTTTATTCTTTTTCACCTAGTGTAACTAATAAAAAATATTATATTATACTATAACTAATTTTAATAAGACTACAGCTAGCTTGTACATGTAGCGCGCACTTAATGTAAACTCTTGCTGTTTTTCCTATTATAATTATTTTAAAATTCTTCAAAAACAATTTTTTTTAATTCTACTGGAAGTGTCACCTCAGAGAGTCAAAGGTCAGTAGATGCATTGCATGTACTTAACAACGAGAGACCAGCAGTGATTGAGCTCAACTCCAAATTTGCTAGCTTCCAATGACACTATTTCAGTAAATTAACCTACTTCGTTTTTTTTTTGAAATTATTCCCCCAAAATATTTTTTTTTCTATATACATATAAAAAGAACTGCCTTTTAATGCTGATTATAAATATGTATTGTTTATTAAGCTTACCTTAACCCGTATAAAGTTAAGAATTTGAACGTTAACTATTGTAATATAAACTGTAACGTCCTGTGTAATTGTATCCCTAATATTATTTCCATTTAGTTCCTGGATACAATCTACTTGTAGGCTAATTTGAATATAAGAAACTATTGGCTTCACTCTATTTGATTTCTACTATCAGACCGTGTTTTATCTGATATACACTCTACCTGATATTCGACTAAACTCTACTGATTTATAATCAGACTAGACTTGAGGATAATTCGTCATTGAGTAACCATAAGAAAGGACCAGAATTATCAATATTAGCTATCCCATAAGGATGCCTTGCCTTATCTGTTTGTCCTAATGTGGGCTTATATTCTATGTAAACAAGCATAACAGTTTTCATACACTGGCTAGTTTTATATCTACATGGCTCAAAAGCAGCCATGGTTTAAAATTCAAGTTTGAACTTTTTTGTGACTCATCTCGCGGAGCTAATTCAGAATTTGAACTTTTTCTAACACCATTATTTAGATGAAGGTCCTCTGTGTAGGTAAAGAAGACCCTTTTAAGACCTATCCCTATGCCTCCATTTTCTGTGATTAACGGTTTCTTTCACCGAATTTCTCGCCTTATGCAGAGTTCCCATCGGAGCTGGGTAACAACTCTTTTTTTTTTGCTTCCTTCGGCGACTTTTTTTAAGCTTCCACATTTGTTTTCTTACTTATAAGGTTACTTTTCTCGGTTTTTTTCCATCCCTTTCTTCAGGTACTTTAATTATATATTTATATATCTTTTCCTTCCCTTTGCTTGTGAAACTACATAACTAACCTAGTATTTGTTAGCTTTAACAAAGGTAATTCTATTGCTTATTACGTCGTAAGATGCCATATTTTCGAAGCATCTCTACTCCTAAAGCACTCGGAGATGGCAGCTTCTAACCTATAATTGCTCGGACCACAATTTATGTGCTTCCTTTGCTAAATTGTAGCTGTGTTATCCTTGAACAATAAGTCTATAACCTGTACCTGTAGTAAGGCTGAATTATGACCCTATTTGCTACTATTATGCCTAAAACTCTTCTGTTTCTACCAACGTTTCATCGGTCCAGCTAGATTTTGTTTTTCTTTACGTATTATATTTTATTTTATTCTTTCAATTCACGGTACAAATACTTTATTAATTAGTAATATACGGCACTACCACATTGCATTTATTACTAACACTAAAAAAACTACTAATCATACGCTTGCTTCTACTTGCTAAAAACTAGATACTGTTTTTTTTTTCCTATTTCACAATGCTTGATTGAACTTTTTTTTCAATTTAGCTATTGTACCCAAATCTTTGAGGGGATACAAATCTATTTCTAATAGCCAAAGTTCGAGCAAAGCTGCTCGAAGTTTTGCTAATTCGAGCGCCAATAAAAGAAAAGTACACTTACTTTCCCCCTCTAATACGGTCATTTCGATTTTTTTTTGTATTTTGCAACCTTATTTAGTCTCCTCGACCCAGTTTTTCCAGCGACCACCAGTTGTTGTAAAGTTGTTGTGAAGTTGTTGTGAAGTGTATTTTATGGTATTGAAATGATGTTGTCGTACATGCCTTTATTTCTACCTTTATAAAGGAGATAAACTATGGCCCTAAGGTAACTAAACTTTGGTAGCGTGCCTTAGGCTATGACCGAACTAATGATGCGTACCAGCTGGGTATGTTCGAGGGGCTAAAGGTATATTGTAGAGACGTTGTCTAAAATACAATACTTTTATTCAATTTACATATAATAATTACAGATATAGATATTCTACTGGGACTGACTGTCCCAAGTAGACCACAAGTCTCAGAAACTACAATAATATATAATAAGATACAGACACTTACAATGATCCGACAAGATCCCAAGGTATTTCTAAAGAGAAAATAAACAGGCAGAGGTTCGCCCTGCAAGTCAAAAAGTCTCTGTTTAGTCTAAAAAATCTGGGTCAATATATGAAAAACTAACCACGTCCTTTCGGTACATTGATGCATCTAGACATGAAATTGGTTATTGCGCAAGTTCCCTCCAAGCTTAAACATTCCACGATTTGTATCTTTATCTTAAAAAGTGGTATTTGGAAACTTTGTTTTTGCGTCTTAATATATTTTTACTCAATTAATCATTAACTAAATTAGAAAGCTTTACCACACTGCTATTTGTATGCTGGAGAAAAATTTTCAGCAATTTTTAACAACATACGCCCTCTTAAAAATCTGGACACAAATAGAAGTGTTTAATTTAGTTTCATACATCGTCTAGTTGACCTGAAATGGAAAACTTGATACGATTTGCAAAAAAAATCTGTATACTTTCTTTGATAGCTTGAATACACTTACGCTATTTTGATTTGGTAGAGCAGAGCAGATCTTAAGAGCAGAATCTTAAGAGCAGAAGCAGCCCCAAAAGTTTGAACGTAAGACCCTCAGTCGTTCTTGGGATACTGCTGAGATGCCTTATTGGGCATTAGCATTAACACACTGCATTTTGATTTAATCTTATGGCAACATTTAGTTTTTAAACATAAAGTCAAATGGGTGGTTAGAATTGGGAGGGGGATTATTTTCCCTCCAATCACAATCGAATATTAAAAAGGGCATCAGCCCTTTCTATTTTCAATCGAATGATCCCTTTTTGAAGTTTCTACAACAGCTCCTTCGATACAAAGTGCCCTGGTTTAAACAACAACAACAACAAAAAAATAATACATTATACCCAAATCGATCTTTACTATAAAAATGTCAAGTCTTCCAATCACTTTCGACTATTAAAAAGGGCACTAAGCCTTTTGATTTCCAATCGAATGAGCTCTTTTTGAGTTTCTACGACAACGCTTTCTATAAACATCTTATATGCCCCCAGGGCATAAATTGCAACTCCTATCCTAAGGGCTGTGAGGGTGGTTGCCATCCTCTAAGACCTAAGTTCCAGAAATTTCAACTACGTTAGACAAAATAGCTATCTCACAGTTTTGATTGGATGTGTCTGGGAAAATGGTGGGCGTGAGAAGGGCGTTAGTCTTTCTCCAATCACTTACAACTATTAAAAAGGGACTAGCCCTTTCAGTTTCCAATCAAATGAGCCCTTTTGAAGTTTCTACGACAACACTTTCCATAAAAACCTTATATGCCCCCAGGGGATAACTTACAACCCTTGCCCCGAGGGCTGGGAGGGGGGGGGGTCACCCTCAAAGACCTAATTTTCAGAACTCTCTACTACGTTGAACAAAATGGCTATCTGAAAATTTTGATTGGATGTGTTTGGAGGAATGGTGGGCGTGAGAGGGGGGTTAGTTACCGTCCAATCACTTTCGACTATTAAAAAGGGCACTAGCTCTCTCAATTTTCAATTGAATGAGTCCCTTTTGAAGTTTTTACGACAACTCTCATTAAAAACCTTATATACCCCCAGGGCATAACTTACAACCTTCGCCCTGGGGACTCTGGAGGTTTTTCATCCTTTAATACATACTTTCCAGAACTTTCAACTACGTTGAACAAAATGCTATCTCTAAAGTTTTATTGAATGTGTTTGGGGAAATGGAGGGCTTAAGAGGGGGGTTAATTACTCTTCCCTCACTTTCGAATATTAAAAAGAGCAATTTCAATTTCCAATCAAATGAGCCCCTTTTGAAATTTCTACAACAACTTTCTATAAAAACCTTACATTCCTCCAGGGCATAACTTACAACCCCTGCACTGAAAGCTCTGATGGGGTTATCATCCTAAAAGACCTAATTTCCAGAACTTTCGAATACGTTGAACAAAATGGATATATCATAACTTTGATTGGATGTGTTTGGGGAAGTGGTGGGCGTGAGAGGGGGGTTAGTTGCCCTTCAATCACTTTCGAATATTAAAAGGACACTAGCCCGTTGAATTTCCAATCGAATAAGCCCTTTTTCAAGTTTCTCCGACAAACATTTCAATAAAAACCTCATATGCCCCCAGGGCATAATTTATAACCCTTGCCCTGAAAACTGTGGAGGGATTGTCCTGCTCTAAGGTAGAATTCCCTGAACTTTATCTGAATGGAACAAAATGAGTATTCCAAAATTTGATTGGAGATATTTGGGGAAATGGTGGGCGAAGAAGGGGTGTTAGATGCCTTCCAATCACTTTCGACTATTAAAAAGGGTGCTAGCCATTACAATTTTCAATCGAATGAGCCTGTTTTGAAGTTTCTAAGACGACGCGTTCAAAAAAAACCATATATGTTCCAAGGTCATAACTTAAAACCCTTGCCCTGAGGGCTGCAGGGGAGTGTCCTCCTCAAAAACATAATTTCTATCTGGAAATCCACAACACTGAACAAGATGGCTATCTGAAAATTTTGATTGGATGTGTTTGAGGAAAATGTGGGCGAGAGAGGGGGGCTAGTTGCCCTCAAATCCCTTTCGACTATTAAAAATAGCACTAGACCTTTGAATTTCAAATCGAATGAGTCCTTTTTAAGTTTCTACAATAAAGATTTCAATAAAAACTTATATGCCCCCAGGGCATAGCTTCTAACCCTTGCTCTGAACACTGTGAGGGGAGGGTCCTGCTCAAAGGTATAATTTCCTGAACTTTAACTGCGTGGAACAAAATGGCTATTTCAAAATTTGGATTGGATGTGTTTGGGGAAATGGTGGGCGTGGAAGGGGTGTTAGTTGCCTTCCAATTACTTTCGACTATTAAAAAGGGCAAAAGCCATTTCAATTTCTAATGGAATGAGCCCTTTTTGAAGTTTCTACGACAACGCTTTCACTTACAATCCTTGGCATAACTTACAATCCTTGTCCTGAGGGTTGTGAGGGGGTTGTCCTCCTCAAAGACCTAATTTCCAGAATTTTAAACTACGTTGAACAAAATGGCTATCTCAAAGTTTTGATTGGATGTGTTTGGGGAAAGGTGGGCGTGAGAGGGAGGTCAGTTACCGTCCAATCACTTTCAACTATTAAAAAGGGCACTAGCCCTTTGAATTTCCAATCGAATGAGCATTTTTTGAAGCTTCTATGACAACGCCTTTTATAAAAATCTTATATGCCTCCAGGGCATAGCTTACAACCCTAGTCCCGAGGGTTGTGGGGGAGTGTCCTCCTCAAAAACATATTTTCTATATGGAAATCAGCTACGCTGAACAAAATGGCTATTTTAAAATTTTGACTGGATGTGTTTGGGGGAATGACTGGCGCGGGGGGGGGGGGGCTAGTTGCCCTCCAATCACTTTCGACTATTAAACAGGGCACTAGCTCCTTTAATGTCCAATAGAAGGAGCGTTTTCTGAAATTTCTAAAATAACGCCGTCGATAAAAACCTTATTTGCCCCCAGGGATAAATTAAAACCTTTGCCCTGACGGCCTTGGGGGATTGTTCTTCACAAAAAGATATTTTCTATCTGGAAATCAACTGCACTGAACAAAATGGCTATCTTAAAATTTTGATTGGATGTGTTTGGGGGAATTATTGGCATGGGGGGGGGGCTAGTGGCCCTCCAATCACTTTCGACTATTGAAACGGGCTCTAGCCGTTTGAATTTCCAATCGATTGAGCCTTTTTTGAAGTTTCTACGACAGCACCTTCTATAAAAAACCTTATTTGCCCCAAGGGAATAATTTAAAACCCTTGACCCGAAGGTTGTGGGGGAGCGTCCTCCTCAAAAAGATATTTTCTATCTGAAAATCAACTACGCTGAACAAACTTGCTATCTCAAAATTTTTATTGGATGTGTTTAGGGGAATGATGGGCGGGGAGGGGGGTAGTTGCCCTCTACTCACTTTTGACAATTAAAAAGGGCACTAGCCACTCCAATTTGCAATCGAATGAGCCCTTTTCGAACTTTCTACGACAACTCCTTCGATACGAAGTGCGCGGGTATGGAGAAAAAAACACATTGTTCCCACATCGTTTTTTACTTAGACAGCGCTAGCGCGCTGCCTATGATATGCAATAATCTGTTTAAAAACTAGATTTTTGTCTAGAATAAATATTTGTATTGTCCCATCCTTATACACACAATTTCCACGTCCTAAAATGTGACTATTACACATTAATTTTGCCGAGAAAAATTCAGACATAGAATTATGCAAAAGCCATCAAACCTTAGAATAACCCTTCATTGTTTACCAAACACCCTTTGAGAGGGTTCACATTCACACCCTTGTTTTGTTAATTTAGGTAATGCGAGTGCGAAAGGATTTCTTTGCGAACCTCCCCCTTCGAGACGCATTCACATATGTTTTTGTTCATTTAGACGATGCGCACATGATAGATTTTTTTGAATGCTAACGTTTTAAAGGCATAAGTGGGAGTTGGCAGAAAAACGAAAGTTATTAGCGAAAAGAATAATTTCTTTTTTCGAAAGAATTAATTGGTGGTGAATGGGGGGGATGGGTTACACAGTAGAAAACAGAGTATATTTTGAAACAAAGCAGAGTATAAAGATTTTTTTTTGGAAGGGGGGGGGGGTAGAGTGAGAAAAGGGACTTAATTTTTCATAGGTATTATGCATTGTATCCACAGGTCCCCTCCCCCAGCTAGTCCTATAAAAATTCTGAGATAACCATTTTGTTAAACATAGTTCAAAGGTCCAATACATATGGTTTTGATGATGATATTGCCCTTCATAGTCACTGGGGAAGGGCTGTATATGGTACCGGGCGTGTCGATATCACGTGTATCGGTATCGTGCGTATTGGTATTGCATGTATCGTTTCCGAATATCGGTATCCGCTGCTGTTTTTTTCCGTCATTTTCTAGGCTCATTTTTTAAAGCATGTCCCGGCAAGGTATCATGGTTGCAGCGGCTGCTGCAACCTATTAAAGAGCGTAACAACGTCCCGAGTTACCTAAAGAAAAATGAGGTAAATTGAAATAAACAGCTTAGTAAAAAAAAAATTTCCATCTGAAATTTATCCAGGAACGTTAACTATTATTTCGGTTTATCTTAAAAATAAAAGTTTATTGCGAAAAGAGATTTATGTTGATATGTTGATGTTACAGTCCCCCTCCCTGAACAACAAGGAAAATCACTTTTGCATTGGTAGCACTGATCTGTCTCCCGTTTTCTGTTTTTTTTTTCAACAGGTCTAGCGGGCTACCAGAACATCATAAAGAGATTCTTAATGGGTCATTCAAACGCTATTTCTCATATATACGTGCTTTTTATAAATTCTGCCATCTGCAAGTGCTATATGGCACTAAAATGGCACTTTTTGTGCTATTTCTGATAGGGTGACATTAGCAGGCTACCAGAACATCGTTGGTAGATCTTTTATAGCTCATATGAAAGATATTGCACACATATACGTCTTTCATCAAAATTCCACCATCATCAAGTTCAACTGGCACTAAAAACGGCACTTTTGGTGTCCTGTCTCAAGTGGAAAAGCTGCACTGTAAAAAAAAAAATTGATTTCCAACAAAATGTTTTGCTCGAATTCAAGCACGTTAAAAAAAATTCCAATTTTTCTGTTGGAATTGTGACGTGCTTATTGAATTCAAACCAGTCACAAAAATATCTAATTTTTCATGTTGAAGTTTGGACTGGCTGGCTAGGTTCTTGAAGCTTACGCAAATTATTAATTTTTATGCACTTTTTAGTAGAAAAAAATGCCATTTTGTTTACAAAAATACTATATCACTATAAACGGTTTCAATTTCAACATCAGTACGAATTTTCTTGAGTATCAATTGAGATTTGACTATAGGACCATTGAAAGTAATATGTTCAGTATAAGTTCAATTCAAATATTTGAATTATAGCAGAAAAAGGGGAATGCTAATTGAATTTTAAGTATAAAAAGATAATTATAAAAATAAAGAAATATATTTTTACTTTCAAATAAGTTGAGCTTTCTTGTCTGCAAAATGAACACGCAGAAATTTATGTACAAAAATTATCTTTTAACTTTTACAGTCGTTTTTTTTAAAAACATTTTTTGTTATTTTATGTAGGTAGAAAATTTATTAAGATGCAATCCTAATCTTTACAGTACTAAGGGTGAAAATATATTGCTTTCTGGATTCAATTTTTCATAATTAAGAACGAAAATCCTTTTGTGGGAACAACTTATGTTTTTGCGATGAACGTCCTTTTTGTAGTGAGACCCAAAAAGCGTTTCAAAAAAAATTATTCCCTGGATTTGCCATAAATTTGCTGCTTGCACTGAATAACCAAGTAAGCAAATATATCAAAGAAAAGAAGACGCCTGTAAGGGTATTTTAGTCCTTTACGTACACGTAAAGGAACCAAAAGCTTCCCCAAAAAATAGAATTTTCTAAAATGTTGCACATTTCAACTGGACTCAGAAATACCACACTTTAATAGCATGAATCGTGCTTTAAAAACTCCGGTTTCATACATCAGACAGTTAATAGTGTTGAAAGTAGTGGGGGCATTTCAGGTTCTGCAACATACCCTCCCCAGTTTCTGCAACATGCCCTCCCTTTTCCATTGACTTTCTATAACATGCCCTCTGACGCCAGGGCATCCCTGTTTCTAGGCGTCATTCCCACCCTTGGCTAGAGTTCATTGGCAAGAATTCCTGTGACATCCCCTCTGACGTCATTTGACACAGCCTTTTTCCCTGTTTCTAGGCCTTTCTCATGGTATGAACCCAGTATGTTTTATTCCGACACGCATAACAAATTCTTCTTTTTCTCTGATTGACAACATTTTTGCACCTTATCCATGTGAGGCTACATTCGTGGTTATGGAGGATACATCTGACCATTGTATTTTAATGTCTGACTTCAAAGCGCAAAAGATAGTCAATACAGAAAATCATGTGAAGAGGAGAAACTTTTCACAAGTAAATATGAATGAATTGAAATCTAATCTTAGCGATGTAGGATGGAGTGAAGTTATTAATTAGAATGACCCCAACATATCTTAAGATATATTTTATCGAATTTTGAATAAAAAACTGGACCTTCATTGCCCATTTAAAACTACACACCGGAAAAGAACCTCACCCAAACAACCTTGGATAAGTCCATCACTTCTAAAATCTATCAAGGAAAAAAAATAGACAGTTTAATATAAAAATGTAATACCCCTCAGCTCATAATGTACAGATATTCAAAAATTATAAAATTTGCTAGTTAAAACTCACAGAACAAGTGAAAAAATGTATTATGAAGATGCATTTAAAAAATCTGATTCACCTCGGTACTAAATAGGAATTAGGTAAGGAAAAAATTGGAGACAATATTAAAAATCCACACCCTGAATGTATCAAAAATGAAAATGGTGTTGAGTTGAAGGGGATGGATGTTGTTGCAGATTATTTTTGCCGTTATTTTCCTCATATTAGTTCTACCGTTGAACTGGAATCCCCTGAATCTCCATCTCATTCATATAAAGAATATCTCCCTCCATCCGAAAATTCCAGCATATTCCTCGCCCCTGTCACTATCGGTGACTATCAGAAAGTAATTATGAATCTTAAGAGTGGTAATTCTCTAGGTCTAGATGGGCTCTCCACAAATATTCTGATAGAACTTGCATGTGTTATCCACGTCCCGTTGCTTCATATTTTAAATGCATCTATGTCATCAGGGATCTTTCCGGAAGCATGAAAATTTGCACGAGTTATTCCAATTCATAAGAAAGGTGATAAGACAGATAAAGGTAACTTTCGCCCAGTAGCTATTCTGTCCCCTATATCTAATGCTATTGAAAAAAGTATTAAAAAATGAATTGTCTCGTTTTTTGATAAAAGTAATTTATTTACTAAAAATCAGTTGAGATTCAGGGTAGTTCGTTCAACTGAACAAGCTATTGCAGCGTTAATCTTGGAGATTAATGATTCATTAAATGATGAAAATCATGTATCTACTCTTTTCTATGATATCAAAAAGGCATTTGATACGCTAAACCATGAAATTTTACTGAAGAAAATTAATATTGCAGGTATTAGAGGTAATGGTCCGGATATAATAAAATCTTTCCTGCATGATCGAAAAATTCAGGTTGAAGTAAATAGGCACCTGTCTAGCCATATTGTTATTGATAATACTGGAGTCCCCCAGGGATCAGTA